>NW_015505900.1:414448-436034 GCF_001515645.1 Sinocyclocheilus grahami
TTTTTTTTTTTTACCAATTATCCAAATAACGTTTAGTCCTAGAAAGCTATTATTATCAGAACACATGAGCATAACATGCGGTTAGCAGATCAATGAATGAGAGGCCAGCGTTACCAGAGATGCCCATATACCACACCATGTTACAACACAGTAGGGCTATTGCAGACAGAAACAATACTGTACTACATCCTTGTTTCCCGTCGGCTCAATGTTTGAGTGGACTTTGCTGTTCTGATGAGCATGAACGGTATATGAGTGGAGCGACTGAGCGGAGCGCACACATAGAGCGGGATAACACGCAGAGCGTCACACCACGTGAAAGTGAAACCTGAGCGGTGAACACATTTTCGGCAGCCAAAACTTCGGTGCATCAGAAATGGATATTATATAATAGATGCTTTTTTGAAAATTTTAGCAATTTAAAAACATAAAAAAATGATTTTTTTTACACGGCACCCCTGTTCTCGACAGATGGCACCCCGGTTGGGAAACACTGCACTAGAGCAAGAGCATTCATTAATTCACACAACTGTTGATGTTTGTGTGTTGTAACCTGATTCCGTATAGCAGTGGGGAAATCTGCGGTCCCTGACCTGAAATCTGGCCACAGGGTTAGGAAAGAGTGTGTTTACTCAACACAGCGCAAGAGAACAGGCAGAGATCCAAACTCTCAACACCTGATCGCACTAAACCATAATCATACCGACTAAATTAAAATATAACATTTGATAATATAAAAAAAATGTATATTAATCGTTTTATTTTAAATGAATGTATAATTATAGGGTAGAGTGGGGAAACGGCCCCGTACTGTTTTTCCCAAAATAACCACTAGATAAAGTCAAGATGAGTTTTTGTTGTAACTATGCGATGAGAAGAGTGATGTAGAAGCTCACACCGCTGATGCTCCTGATGAGAGGAAACGGGTTTTAAAGCTGGCTGTTTTGTAGAACATCACAGTTAATTAAGGTATGAGAACAGTAAGGCCTGTAGATAAGGAGTACGTGCTATTTAAGAAAAAATACAATTATATTTTCAGAATGACATAATTTATTTATTTTTTCTCCCAAACCTAGTCTGTGGGGTAACACGCCTGCGGGGGGCGTGGCTTAATTACTGTAGCTACCCTGTTCTGAACATCAAATCCTCTGTTTTTCCATCAAATGCTTTCTAGTTGGTTGAATAAAAATATGTGGACTTTATATTTAAAAGTTACCTTAAGTTAGCATCAGCTAACAATATATATATTTTAAATAGGCTGTTATAATTCATAATTATTGATTATTTTAAGCTTTTTGATTTTAAGCTAAAACTGCCTGTACTCTGATTTTGCTGTAAATGTATAAAGCAAATTGCTTTGTCAGACTGAAGACGTTTTACTCCACCTGTGGGGCAAAACTTTAATTATTTGTTAAAAATCTAATAACATGAAAACTTCTTAATAACATGAATCTTAAAAACTATGATAACTATTCTGGATACATTTAACTTCTGTTTCACAGACAAAAAACGTTTTAAATTACTATATAACCCATAATATAAAATGATATAATACATAACAAATGTAACCCATATGGTGCCAGAATTCAAGAATATAATTTATAATTGTATCTAATTGTATAAATAAATACAATTATATATTATAAACTTCTTATATGTATTTTAATATTATATATATATATATATATATATACATTTTTTAATTCAACATATATAATTGCAAAGTTTAAAAGAGGCCAAACTTTTAATAAAGTAAAATAAAATGATATAACAAATTGTAAACGTATGCAAAAAACGTAATACAAAATATATAAATGCAAAGTTTACCTTTACAACATAACAGTGTGGCATTAGATGGTAGTACCACGGTACTTCATAGAATTGCATGGTACCATCATGATACATGTAAAAAAATATATATATATATATATAATATAATATATAACACATTTTATACAGGGACATTCAAGACATACAGTTGCAAATGTTATACTTACAAAATGATAAAGGCAACAGATGGCAGTACCATTATACTTCACAAAATAGCACAGCATTATATGTATAAAAACAGTGTGTGACATGCTATACTTCATCTATTTTGCATAATTCATGTACATGCCGTTTTTATGCATTTGTATTAACTGAAAGATTACACTGAATATTTGTGCTTCACAGAAATAAAATAGAAAATAAATTAACTCATGCATTCCCGAGTGTACAGTATTTTAATTTTATGTATGCATACAATTCCCAGATGACCTGTTATGATTCAAAATGTGCAGCGTGCATCCAGAGCACAATGCAATGCCCTTGACCTCACAATGTGATGAACACATTTTACTCTTCACACTTTTGTGACAAATGTCGCAGGTCATCCATGCATTTCATCAGAAAAAAATCACATGTACTGCATTTGTCATCACTATCATAATGTACTTTTTTTTATGTAGTAAGCAGTATGTAGTGTGTAGTGCGTAGCATGCAGTACGCCAGTCTTCCTTTGTAACGTTTATAAACATCATTTGTATGTGATAAATGGCTCCCTCGTGTGGCTGCTCGGCTGGGCTGCAACTGCGTCTTTAGTGCAAGGTTTCCGAAGCTGTCCGGATGTTCCCGAGGGTTTCCGACACTCGCCGCCAGTCGAGCCAGTTTTTCCGCCCTGTGCGCGTCTCGGAGCCGGGGATCTGCTTCCGTACACGGCCGTCTTCAGCGGCATCCAGGCTTTATTTGCCGTCATTTAACGCGTTCGTTTGGTGTAGCGCGCGGCGCATTGAACGCGTCAGATCAGCAGGAGCGGAGCGACGAGCGTCTGTTTCTGCGGAGAGGTTTTCACTGCGCTGGACTGAACGGGCCGAACGAGTCCAGAACGCATCAGAACCACATCAGAACCACATCAGACCAGATCAGCCCAGCAGCATCAGTGTGGATGTGCTGGAGCTCCGCGGCGCGTCTGGGAACATCAGCAGAAGCAGGTGAGGATTCTGCAGCTTGTAGAAATAAACAGGATTTATGAATAATGCTTAGAAGATCCGCTCATTTACATTACATGCGTTTATCTTCTATAGTTTCTTTAATGCATATGGTTTCTATAATTCTTTTCTTCTCGCTATAATTCCACTTACATAACACTCGCATTCCTCCAGTTCTTTCATTCTATTCATTCCTTCATTCCACTCCTCCTTTTTACTCTTTCATCTTATTTTCTTCTTCACTTTCTTCTTTAATTTCTCCCTTTCATGTGAGGTTTTCATCTGCTCGATCTGAAGAGTCTGCTGAAGATGAAATCTCTCTCTTGCTGTAAATACCAGTTATGTGTCTATCTCTCGAGCTATCTGTCGTTATAGAGATTGGTCATAACTATATATGTCGTTATATACTGTATACCCATCATGTCTATCTACCAATCATATCTGTCTGTCTATCGTTATATGTGCCTATCAATATCTATTAATGTCTTTCTATCCAATGTTATCTATCCTATCTATCTAACATTATATATATATACTTCTGCTACCAGTTTAATGTAAAGATATTTAGCAGAATGTTCACGCTACTTTTTTCCGTACAGTTAAAGCAGACGGCCACCAGGAACTGTTTTATTTTACAGTTTATTTCTGCTGTGAAATCACTCGTGGAAAACTTTTGTGATGCATTGGTATAAAATTCATGACCACAAACCTGATGTGATGCATCTTCAACATTGAAATTTGGGGCTTTTTTGGAACTTGAGAGCCTTTTTTGGAACAGTTTACAGTTTTGGAACTGAAAAATGTTATTTTAGTATATATATATATATATATAATAATTATATATAATTTATTTTTATAATTTTAATCTAATTTAACCTAATTCAGTTGAATTTATTCTTATTTTAATTTAATTAGTGTCTATTTAATTTTAGTTCATTTTAGTCATTTGTTGTTTTTTATTATCTATTTTTTTTATGTTCCTTAGATTTACTTTTACTTTATTTGCATTTTTTAAATGTTTAATTTTTTTAATTCATTTTATTTCTGCTGTTAACCTAATTCAGTTTCATTTATTCTTATTTTAATTTAATTAGTGTCTATTTAATTTTAGTCCATTTTAGTCATTTGTTTTTTTATGTTCCTTAGATTTACTTTTTTTTTTTTTTCATTTGCATTTTTAAAATGTTAAATTTTTTTAAATTCATTTAATTTCAGTTTTAGTCATTTTAGTACCTAAACTTAACAAAAAAATTAGAAATGTTGTCTTTACAACTTACTGAAATAAAATAAGATTCCGTTTATATATTAATTTCATTTCATGTTTATTTCAATCAATATTTTTCATTTTAGCTTACAATAACACTATAGATTTGACATTTTGTGTGAACTAAATCTATAATAAGATGTCTATAACCAGGAAAGATGGTTATTCAGGTGCAGCTAGAGAATAATGCAATAATCATACAATTTTTGTCCTTTATCAGAAAAAGTGCATGAACATAAAGATTGTAGTGTAATATTATCTCAGATTATTATGAATGTCACGACATATTTATTTGCTCCTGCAGTGTCACCGTATTGCCAAAAAAGCTCAATAATACAACATAATCACAGGCAATCAGATCCTTTTTGATGTTAAATATATAGTTATATAGTCTGATTTTGTACTAACGAGGTCTCAGTGACTGTCAGAATATCTTGTTGCTTATCACGAGTGGTTAATCTCAGATTTGCGTGACATAGATTCGTGTTTTGTAGGGCTGCACAATGAATCGAATTTCTAATCGCGATTACAATTACGGATGCCGCAATTACGTAATCGTTCAAAGCGGCAATTAATCGTTTAAAGTCCACTTATGTTATTCGGCACGCTTAAGATGTGTTTTTTTCCTTCTACATGTTATCTTAAGGGTTTTTACATTTAGTATAACATTATAATACCATTCATATTTGTACTTTTTTATAATTTAAAGAAGAAACCAATCTGATGTATAGTTGACATTTGAGGCTTAATACTATAGAAAAGCACTAAAGGTTTTTCAGAGAGTGTTTTCAGCTGGTTTATTCTCATATAAAAATGCGGCATGCCGTTGCATCAAACAATGGTATAAACATCATTCAATGTAATTTGTGATAATCGTAATTAATAATCGCAATGACAATTTCAAGGGAATAATTGACGATTATGATTTTTGTATTCATCAGATTCCTCCCGGGGACCCACAAGTTTTACTCTGAACTCATAAATTGTAAGAACTGTAATTAATGCATGTGTAGGTAAAAAGTTTTTGTATTCAGGGAAAGATGCGAAACTAAAGTTAGTTGGTGCTGTTTGTGGTCAGTGTGGGCTGAAGTCTAGTCGAGTGTACAGTAGAACTGGTTTGGTCACATCTCAGCTGACGAACTCTTTTGTGTTCGTGTGTCACGACGCAGCTGCTTGCTCTCGTGACGTTTGACTCGTTCTGCTGCTGCGTACATGCTGAAGTTCAGAATCCATTTGTGATATTAACAGTTTTCTTTTAGTATTATTTATATACTATTATAGTAATCATTTAATATTTTGAATTAACTTTTTTATTTATATTTTTAGTTTTAGTTTAAAGTTTTAGTAACCTTATTATGTGCCTTTGTTTACATTTTATATATAACTTCAATTTATTTTTATTTCGGTTTGTTTTAGTACTTCAACTTTAATTTATTTCAACATAGAAGATTTTAATTCACTTTTACATTTACATTTTCGGTTTTAGTTATTTTGTAATATGCTTGTCATTTTTTTTAAATTCTATATAGCTTTAATTTATTTTTTATTTCAGTTTTAGAAATGTTAGATTAAAAACTTAAATGAAAATGAGAAATGTCGCCTTGGCAACTATCTGAAGTTTAAGTACTAATATAAAATTATACAACTTTTGAATTGTATATTTTGTTTTTAATTTAAGTTTTAGTTAATTTTGTAATGTGCTTGTCATTTTAAAAAAAAATTATATATAGCTTAAATTTTTTTTATTTCAGTATTTTTTTATTTAATATTTTTATTTTATTATTTTTTATTTTTTATTTAGAAATGTTAGTACTTAAACTTCAGTTAGTTGCCAAGGCAACGTTTCTAATTTTCATTTAAGTTTTTAATCTAATATAAAATTAAAAAACTTTTGAATTGGATATTTTGTTTTTAATTGAAGTTTTAGTTAATTTTGTAATGTGCATTTGTCATTTTGTTTTTCATATATTTCTAAATAGTTTAAGACATTTTAAATGTAAGTTTTAAAATTTAGTACTTCAAATTATTTAATAAATATTTATTTTATTCAATTTTTTTTTGTGCCAATGGAACATTTATAGCTTTGGTTCAAGGTTAGGTTCTTAATCTATTATTTTATTTCAGCTTTATTTTAAATTAACAAAAACAATTTTAATAGTTTAGTACTAACGCTGGATATTAAAGCTCTGACGCATAACTTTTGTAATCTGACTGTTCGTGAATGTTCAGCATGACCAAACATGAAGTGAAAACATGAACTCACGAGTCTTCAGACCAATTCAATCGCTTGAGTTTGCCTGAACAACAACAACTGACTTCCTGTCTGCTCTGTCCTGACTTCCTGTTGTTGGCAGTGGGATCTGGTGTGTTCTCGGTACTGGCTGGTTCCAGTCGAGGAGGTGTGCTTCATTCTGGGGACGCTGACGGGCTGTCTGGGTTTGGGCTACATGGCTGACCGGTGAGAAACTGTCCATCCGTCCGTCTTTTCAGTGTTTTTTTTGGTGTATTTCCATCATGTCAGCGTTTGAGTCGTTCGGTGTGTTCCAGGCTGGGCAGGCTCAAGTCTCTGCTGGCGTCTCTGATGCTGGCGGTGGTTTTCGGGGTGTTGGTGTGCGTGTCGCCCTCACCGCCCGTCTTCATCAGCATGCGCTTCTGTCTGGCCGCGGCGAGCGCCGGCGTCTTCCTCACGCTGTACGTCACACGTAAGTCAAACGCACACGGAACACGCGTGACGAACAGCAGCACAGAGTGTCGAGATGATGTTTCGCTGCAAAAAAGGCCTTGTTTACAGTAGAAACATTCTTAAATGCTTCAGAGATTCTTCTGAATCTTCAGTTGAAAAATTATCAAGTTGAAGTGGAAATCAAGTTTATTTTTCGGTCTCGATTGGCTGATATTTTTTCTGGTTTTAAGCATGGAGTTACAGTTGTGTTTCTTCGCGTTTGGCTGTAGGTGTGGAACTGTGTGACCCATCGCTGCGGCTGCTGGCGACGATGATGTCCGGTCTGACCGTGTTTGCGGGCGAGCTCCTGCTGCTGGCTGTGGCCCTCGGCTGCGGCTCCTGGAGGGGCCTGTTAGGAACCGGAGCAGCTCCTCTGTCATTGTTCCTGTGCTACGGGTTAGTCCATGATGAATGCCACCTACTGATCAAGTGGTTTTTGGCTTACTATTACTATTAGGATTGCACTGGTTAGAAAGTTTGAGGCAGGTAGTTTTTTAAGTGAAAAACAGTGTTTTTGTAATGGTACCAAAATTAGTGCTGAGAAGCGTGAAAATGTACATTCATGCATTTATATGCATTTGGCCGATGTTTTTATCCAAAGCGACTTCAATTGCATTCAAGGTTTACATTGTTTTTAATCAACATACGCATTTCCTGGGAAACGACCCCATGACCTTGGCATCGTTAGTGTCATGCTCTACTCTTTGAGCTACAGGAAATCCCAAAACAATATTCAGATCATCACCCAAATCCAAACAAAACGCACGGTATGTTAGATAGTTATAATGTAAGAAGATAAGAAAGCACGGACCTGATAATAGAAGTGTCGATCCCTGAAATCAGTTCTGTGAGCTGCTCTCTGAAAAACACATTCACAGGTGATTCATTTGTTGCATAGCGTAACAAAAACACGGTTTCCCGCAGGTCGGACCTCCAGTGCTGTGGATAAATATCTCTTCTGTTATTAACCTGGCTCAGCATCAACACTGCTGCGTCTGGGAACAGGAAGCTTTTCAACACTTCATCAGCCTAAATGCAAAGCGGCTGCTCTTTCAGGAATATTGATCTGAAATTCCCTGTGAAGCTTTGAGTGCAGCCAGCACACATTAGCGCTCGTTAGTAATGACGAATCACCTTCGTTTCTATGACTAGCAGAGCGTCCCGCTAGTGCCACGGTGTCGCTTCTCCCAGTTGTGTTGTCTGTTGAGCAGATTATCTTATTATTGCATGAAGCTGCTCTTTTAGCTGCCGCTTGTTTGTCTTCAGGATCCCGGGAGTGTTTCCTGAATCGCCGCGCTGGCTTCTGCTCTCCGAGAGGACGGGAGACATGCATTCCTTCAGCGAGCGGCAGAGAGATGACGACAGCTTCACGGGTCAGTTTAGAAAATATCTTGCGCTGGAAAGTGTTTGCACATTCATTTTGGAAGGCAAACGGTTTCTGCCGGAGGTTTTCGTCTAATGTTCTCAAGGAACAAACGTTGTGCGTTGTGTCTGATGTGGCAGAGCTGGACACAGAATCGCCCTCGTCTCCTGGACGTCCTCACCTGTCCTTCCCAGAGCTGCTACACAGCAGAAACATCTGGAAAAACCTGTGTGTGCTGGGATTCACTTCGTAAGTCATTCCTACTGATAAACTTCTTGCCTGAGGTGCTGAAGTGGGCAAGTTCTGGATGCTGGAGTCAGACTGCTCTTGCAAAGTAGCATCAAAGTCAGAATTAAAGTTTATTTATTTATTGTTCAGTTGATATTCAACAATTGAGCAATATGGAGGACCAAAGCAAAAATAAATACATAATTTTTGCTTCATCTCCCCCTTTCTTTACTTTTAATTGATTTTTTTAAATAATGCATTCATTTATTTATATATTATTTATAGACCAGTTTGGAGTAGACGTCACTTGCAGCTGCGCGCGCATAGTGGTGGCAGAAAAACACTGGGAATAAGTGGAGGGAAACGGGTAAAATCCATGGAATAAGAGAAAAAATGTCTTGTTGTGCCTTTGGATGTCAGAATCGTAATGCAAATAACTTTTATATAATACTGTCGTCTAAGATGCCATTTGAAGCTAAACGCAGACGTTTAAACGGACAGACTATGGATGAAACCTGCTGTGATTACCCTACTTTTAAAGCATAAATTTGATTTAAACGATAATATTCATATAGGGGACATATTGTATTAGCCCTACAGTTGAAATACATGCATGAAATACTATTTAAACCTATAACATTTGCCTATTTTATCTCACAATTCTGACTTTTTTTCTTGCAAATGCAAGTTTATATCTCCTAGTTTGGACTTTATAACTTTATTCAAGTCAACAATTGCGAGTTTGTCAATTCTGAGGGAAAAAAGCCAGAAGTGTGGGATCATAAACTTAAAAGAAAGAACGACGAGTTGATTTTTCTTACCAGAATTGTGAGATATAATGTCGGAATTGCAAGAGAAAAAGTCAGAATTTTGAAATATAAACTCAAAATTAAAATTTGTATTCTTTTACTCCTTGAATAGACTGCTACGTTAAAACGGTCATTTTCTGCCACCAGATAGGCTCCGCCCACAAAAACGTCATCACTGTTTACAAACACTGAAATTGGTCTATACTCACATGCATTTATTTCCTTATTTAAATATTGCACCATTTATGCGTCTTGTATGATTGTTAGGTGGCTGGTCTTATCGTATCTTGACGTGTATTCTTGTGTTCAGGTTCATCTCTCATGGCATCAGTCACTGCTACAGCTCCTTCAGAGGTGATGTCAGAGGATTCACCCCCAGTTTCTATTGGACGTACCTGCTGTCTGTATGTGCAGGGGGCGGAGCCTGGCTGTTGCTCTGGGCAACGGTGGACCGGTTTGGTCGTCGTGGAATTCTTCTTCTAGCCATGACCTTGACCGGACTGGCCTCCCTAATCCTGCTCGGACTCATGGACTGTAAGTGTTTTTTGCGTTGTTATCTCACCCTAAAATCTAAACAAAGACGAAAGGTGTTTTATTTTTTTTTATTTCTATATAAAAAATATAATATATTTTTTGTATATGTAATTTTATAATTTAAAATGCTACATTATATTAAAATTATAATTTTTTTTAATATTAAAGAAAATATTTTGGGGATTTCAAAGCACTCTTCTCCTCAAATTCTCATTACTGTAATGTAAAAAATAAACATAAATCCCATTCGTTATCGTAACACGCTTACGAAAATCATCCTGGACACAATGATTTTAAATAATAATAATAATAATAAATAAATTTAAATCAACAAATACTTACTATCTCATAGACGAATACTTACAATTCTACTTGTGTGAACATTTTTTTTTATAAATGCATTTAATAGTTCACAAGTCTAAAAACAGATTTTCCCACAGATTTATCTTGAAATTTACATTTGTTCTTTTAGCAAACGCTTTTATCCGAAGCGACTTTCAATTTCAACGAATGATCAAATCATATATACCATAGCGCAAGGCGGCAATAACACGAGAAGTGCGAGCAATACAACGTTTCAAGCATTGTCCAGTTAATTCTTTGAGGTATTTTGCTTTATAATGTCTAACGTTGAGATGAATGTGTCCCTGCAGATCTGAGTGAGTCAGCCATGACTGTGTTCTCTATAATGGGCCTGTTCTCGTCCCAAGCGGCCGCCTCTCTCTCTATTCTGTTCACCGCTGAAGTCATGCCCACCATCATCAGGTAAACACACGCTCCCGTGGGGGGCTGGTTACTAGCACACCGTCATAACCTCACGCTTATTTTACCTCCTGAAGCAGCAGAATGCATGTAATGTGTGGACAACGAGAGAGTCAAGAAAACAGCTCGATCCCTACTGGACTCCAGAGAGCCGGTTAGGGATATAATTTATGCATCTCTTCTGTGTGGTTCTGGCTTCCCGCCAACGGTGTTTCTCCTGGGAGGAAACGGAGCGAAGATTGCATAAGTTTTTCTTGTCGTTAATTTATTAATAGTTTTCATATACTATAGCCGGTAGAGCATGACGCTAACAAACGGCAAGGTCATGGCTTTGATTCCTAGGGGAATGTATGAAGTCATAAAATGTAAATCCTAAATGCACTGGATAAAAGCATTTGCCAAATGCAAATAATGCATGTAATGTTGTTGCCAATGTTGTAATATTTAATTTAAATGTTGGGAGATGCCACTCGTGCTGCCGATAATTTAGAAGTTTCATCTGGTCTTGTTGAGATATATAGTTGAGTATCAGGGTCATGGCAAGGTCATGGCTTTGATTCCTAGGGGAATGTATGAAGTCATAAAATGTAAATCCTAAATGCACTGGATAAAAGCATTTGCCAAATGCAAATAATGCATGTAATGTTGTTGCCAATGTTGTAATATTTAATTTAAATGTTGGGAGATGCCACTCGTGCTGCTTTCACATGCTATAATTGGAGATTTCCTACTTCTGAAGTTGTAATTACGAGTTTGTCACGTTCAAGTGCTTTGTTGTCCGAAAGAAATAGAAATCATGTTGGAAACCATGTACATTCTTGTGAAAACAATCTTACTAGAGCCAAAATGTATTGAAGATGTTTAGTGAATATTTAACAGATTTTGAATCAAATGTAGCGTCCCATCTGTTGACAACCATATAAACATAGAAATGCTGTTTTCACAGTGTAAAACATATACAGTATTCTTCAAATGGTTATTTATAAACATAAATATACTCTAAGGGCAAAAGAAAGCAATGTAGATGTGGGAAAAATGAATACAACTTAACAGTCAGTACAGCTATAGTTCTCTTCGCTGCCAAATTTATGGCTCGGGTTTCAAGATCCTCTGTCGTAATTACTTGTAAAAACTTGAGAGGGCGTTAATTTCCAACAACGAAAATTGTATTTACGATAATTCCAATATCACGTGAAGGCAGCTTCAAAAGTTCCATCATGCTTCTACTTTTCTTCAACCAATAGTCGGAAAATACTTCCATTTAGACGGTAGATTTTATATTGAGTAGAGTATATATATTTATATATACACACCACGAAAGTGGCGATTTTAACGTCCCATTGTTGTGTCCACAGAGGAAGTGGTGTGGGAGCGGTCATGGCTTTGGGTTGCGTGGGCCGCCTCAGTTCTCCTCTCATGGATCTGCGTAATCACTACGGCTACTTTCTGCACCATGTGGTCTACTCGTCTCTGGCCCTGCTGGCGGTCCTCTCCATCCTGCTTCTCCCGGAGAGCAAACGCAAACCTCTTCCACAGACGCTGGCGGATGGAGAACAGTACCGCCGTCCTCCGCTGGGCCGAAGACGTAGGGATAACGTTCCTCTTCTGGCTACGCCTAACCCAGAGACCTAGCCTTCACTCTGACCTCGGAGTCCCATCCTAATAATCCTGTATTTGTAGTCATTCCTAACACGTGTCGGTGGAGTCGTGGCACATGGACTCCGTCATGAAGTGTGAGGGGTGAAGGGTACCGAACCGCGTCCACGGAGTACGCAAACGCTTGTTAGCGCTCAGTGGCATAAACCATGAGACAAGGTGTTGTCTAAACTCCTGACTAAATATTGAAGTCTGACCCATGTAGCATTCGGTGACTTATTAGTAATATATTAGACCAATATGAGACAAGGGCTCAAAATAGCAATGATTGAAATATATTTATCCCTGTGAAAACAGGCTTAAGTTCTCACTCCAGATGGAAGAAGGATGGAATTGGTTCTCTAACACGTTGCTGCTAAGAATGGGACGCCCAGAGGATCGCTGGAGGATTGATCAGTGCTTCGGGCGAGAAACGTCAAGGATCATTTATGTGCACTCTGATTAGACCGAGGCATGATGCCAGAAACACTTATTACTGTATGTTACACGTCACTCTTTGTTAAAGGAATATTATAGGAATGCAACTTGAGTTGTACTGTATTTGCAGAAGCTGGGACGTGTTGTCAATTACTCCATTTTATGTCTCCATTGCACAGCCAGGTGTTATTTTTTGTCGCAGATGAATTACAGAACCGAATTACAAAAAAATATATCCTCCATATTTCTGCGTTTAACCCCTCTAGTGCAACATCCATTCTTTAATGTGCACACTTATCCTGTTTTGTGCAAACTAAGGGAGGCGGCAGAACAATTTAGTGGAATAATTTGACTGCTTAAGTTGTAATAAACCTGTAATATTCCTCTAATGAGGCAAACTGAAATCACACTGCTCGTAGCGTCCCTTAGTTCTGTTCCTTACCTTAAACATCGAGGATGACGCGTATGATAGCAGAGGGAAGGAACGCACAGGTTCATTTGAATGTTGACAGTCATGATTTATTTGTGTCTGATGTCTTTCTATATTGTCTTTGCCTATTGCATTTTCAGTCTGATTATGAAATAAGGAACTTTGGAAACATGAGTTATGTCGCTTTCTCTTGTAAACGCGTCTTTGTGTTAGATTCTTTAAAATGCACTTAATAGTTCTGAATTGTTTGTAATAATTTGAATTATTATTATTATTGCTACTACATTAATAATAAAGGATAATAGTAATAAGTCTGATGATTGCACAACACTTACTAAACAATGCTGTAATTATTAATCTTTAATCAAGTCTAATTACAAATAAAATCTGGTGAAATCACGTATGCTTGTCAAGTGATTAGAAGTGAATATGTGCTTTGAACGTCTCAAGCTGAATGCATTCAGACTTTGGTGTTGTTGAATGTTCTTCTGTACCTCTGGGCCATCAATATTTTGCTGGTTTGCATATTTTTAGCTCTTCAGTTTTTGCCGGTGAGCTCATTTCAGACGAGGCCAATGATTCACCATAAAAAACACTCTGGACAGCAGCTCCTGATTCTGTAATGGTCGCAAAGGTCAGTTTGTTTATCCTGCAAAACTTTACTATAGCGCCCCCTAATGTTTACACAAGCCGCTATTAAAAGTGTATCAACTATACAAAAACTAAATTCCTTATGCAGGGTTCCCACATTATCTGATTTCCAGCCTTAAATAGAAATGTATTTCAGTATAACATTAGACAATATCAAATAGCCTCTTCGAGACTAATTTAGCCTCGTAGCTCTATTGAATTACCATTATGATTCTCAGACAGCTGGCTGCTTGCAACCTCTCTCGTAATGTAAATCCTGTAGCTCAATCGACTGCTCGTCCTGATCAGATTCTTGCCTGGAGATTTCAAGTCTCTGAGGGTTTGGTTGTAGATGTTATGAAGGCATTCACAATGAAAACGATCTCACTTGTTGAACACTTGCACCTTGTTAACATCTGACATTTGCTGCTTGGTTGTCTTCACTAATTATAGCTCCTCTTTACACTGATTGAAACCATACTTGTCTGTTGGCAAGTAGCCTTTATACAAACACTTCTTCCCTAATGAGTGATTTCAAATGTTTAGTTTCTATAACCATCCAAATGACAATAGTAAAAGAGCAACAACAGAACTAGATCAGAATAAGAAAGCTAACTGTGTTTTATTAGTTTAACCTCACCATGACAGAGGCACATATGCAGCAGTACTGGGCAGGCAACCAAGCGTTTGACCCGACGGAAAGACGATACCTTGTCTTGTGATGGTGGACGCATGCACAGAATATCAGAGCAAGGCCATCATCGCTTTAGTTTCACCACTGCAATAAAACAAAGTGGTCTATAACTCTTCCTTTGTTTATATTTGTCTTTCAGTGAAGCGTTCCACAGCGTTACATAAATGGAAGTACTAACCTGTGATTCTCAGTCAATGGGCGTCACTTTCCAGGAATTTCACAGGGTTATCTTTGTACCCAAGGACAAATGAGGGAACAATCATGTGACAATGAGGCAAGGAATCATCTCATCTGTCGCTCACTGACCTTCAGTGTTCACCACACAGTTGTTCACTGACATTTCAAACTTCTGTTGTCCTTAGCAATTTATTCCATCATAAAAAATGATTCCATGAATAGCAAAACTTGGATGCGAGTTTACATCCCCATTTTTTCCTTTTGTTGCATACAGTAATCAATCAAAACAAGTGATATAGATGAAGTCTGTGTCTTTAAAATATGAGAAATAGTGCTTCGTCAATGTACTGATGTTGATGCATTAGGAGAAAATGAAAGTAAGCAAATGCCATGGTTGAATCTCAACAGTTACTTTATTAGGATTACTTACCTGTCTGGTTATTAGCCTGTGACTTTATTAGACAGCTACAAAGCTAGTTTAGAACAAAAACAAAGATATATACTTATAACTCCAAAATTATATGTGCATTTATACATATTTATGATGCAACAAGCTGTTGTGTTTTTCAGATTGGCTGGGGGGCAAAAATCATGCTTAATCATGATTTTATCATATTTCGAATACAAACAGGACTTAATGGTGAAAGCTTTGTCTTTGGTGATTTTAACTGTCCTCCTGTAATTATTATCCATTATGGGATGTTGTTGGCAGCGGTGGAATGATTGGTGCGTATGAAAAACTATGCTTATCCCTCCCTACCACAGCTGAACCAAACACAATAGCAGATTGGCATAACAGTGTGCCAACTCCCTTATTTAGATGGATAGTGGCTTTATAAAAGAGAGGAAGGACACACTGTTGAGAGGATCCTCAGCTTCGGCCATTCAACTTTCCCTCAAGCCTACAACTTGTGAACAGGTAATATGCAACTCTTTAAAAGTCACCAAGCAAGCTGAAATCTTTCTTTAATCAATATTTGGAATTCTAATAACTTTGTAATTCATGGTGATGGATTTTGAACCATTATCTCTGATCACATTGCTTGTAGGGGAGCTTTTGTGGTAATATTTTCTGGGTCGGCAGCTGTCAGAGGTAATGCACCTCATATTATTGTTTCTTGGTCGTAATGCATGTGTTTGATAACGACATTTGTACATTTGGTTTTACAGCAATATAGCTTCATTAACAAGGGTAAAATGACTGATTGTGGCATGAAGCACCTTTTAATAACTTATATGTATGAATAGCAGTAAGGAAATAGCAGTCAAATAGCCTCATAGCAGTAAGGAAAGAAAAACTTATATTTTTAGATACTTTTAAATTTTATTTTTATATATTTATTTTACTATTTAATAAATTTTTTTTTTTAAATTTAAGCTTTCAATGTTTGAGTTTAGTGAAATATTGGATACACCGTTTTTGTTTTGTTTCTTTAAAATTTGTGGTATATATCTGGTTTTATATGTGTCTTAAGCATCCAAATAGGTTCCTATATATATATATATATATATATATATATATATACTGTATGTAAGTATATATATATAGTAATCTATGTGCATGCACTTGTGAGCTTTGTAACGATTTGTATCGTAAAAAGCGCTATACAAATAAACTTGAATTGAATTGAGCAGGTGAAAGATGGGGGATGCCCAGATGGCGGAGTTTGGACCTGCTGCTCCGTATCTTAGGAAGTCAGACAGGGAGCGTCTGGAGGCCCAAACTCGCCCCTTTGACATGAAAAGGGAATGTTTTGTTCCTGATGCTGCAGAGGAGTATGTGAAAGGAACCGTTTCGAGTCGGGAAGGTGATAAAGTCACCTGTGAGACGGAAAAAGGCAAAGTAAGTAAAAGTTGAACTCTTGAGTATTACTTCATTACATTAGAGTAACTTATCGTTTCGAGTAATAACTGTTGGAATATTTGCTTTTTACAGACAGTAACTGTGAAAGAAGCTGATATTCACCCTCAGAACCCGCCAAAGTTTGATAAAATTGAGGACATGGCGATGTTCACCTTCCTGCACGAGCCCGCTGTGCTGTATAACCTCAAAGAGCGTTACGCAGCCTGGATGATCTACGTGAGTCTTTAAACACTCACAGTTTCACTTTATCACGTGTGAGCAGATCTGAAGCTGCTGTGAATCTCTTACAGACCTACTCTGGGCTCTTCTGTGTCACTGTCAACCCCTACAAGTGGCTGCCCGTGTACAACCAGGAAGTCGTCGTTGCCTACAGAGGAAAGAAGAGGACTGAAGCTCCTCCTCACATCTTCTCCATCTCTGACAACGCCTACCAGTACATGCTGTCAGGTGCGTCTACTTGACACCACTAGTTCTTGACTGGTTTTAGTTTAGGGCCCAGATATCACATCAACCTGACACCAAAATAAATGAATACCAATAAATGAAAACGTTGTGTTGAAACTTGTATCTGATTTTCTCGTATGCACTATTGTTCTACTTTACATAGTTTTGTTTGTGGTTTTTGAGACTGTCTCACAACTCGTCCATGTTGGCATCTGCCTAATTTGACTAGTTTCTATCACGTGACAGATAATGGAAAAATAGTTTGATATATGACGTTTGACAACACTAACATAAAATAATTGGAAGTGGTTTCCCCATTTTGAAGTTTATAAATTTCGAGCTTCTAACTATGCACAATTATATGGTTAGTTGCTTTTTATTAAATGCATTAATTTTAGTTTGGTTAGAACATACAGTAACTAATGTTATTTCATATGTTATTGCCCTTTTCAGACAGAGAAAACCAGTCGATTCTTATCACGTAAGTCTGCTTCTGTTTATCACTTTCTATAATAGTTTTAAAAAATGTAGTGCAGTTCTTAACATGTTACCTTTAAACCTAAAGTGGAGAATCTGGTGCTGGAAAGACTGTGAACACCAAGAGAGTCATTCAGTACTTTGCCAGCATTGCTGCTAGTCCTTCAAAGAAGGAGACCAGTGAAAAAAAGGTAAATCGGGGAGATCTGAATTAAAAATAAAATTATTGTACTGCGATTTTGTTTGATTGTCATTCACTGTGCACACATTTCAAATGTTGTGTTTTTTAGGGTACTCTGGAGGATCAAATCATCCAGTGTAATCCTGCTCTTGAGGCCTTTGGCAATGCCAAGACCATCAGAAATGACAACTCATCTAGATTTGTAAGTGAATTAAATAGTTGAAAACTGGAGAACAAACTAAAGAACTGCTTTTACTAACAGAAGACATGGTGATTTTTTTTTTTAAAACAGGGCAAGTTTATCCGCATTCACTTTGCTGCAAATGGCAAACTCGCTTCTGCGGATATAGAAACTTGTAAGAAAACCAATGCTTAGTTCCATTTTAAAATAATGCACAATGCATTAATGATTTTAAAGTAAATGTTCTCCTTGACAGATCTTCTGGAGAAGTCTCGTGTGACTTTCCAGCTCAAGGCTGAGAGAGATTACCACATCTTCTACCAGATCCTGTCTCAGAAGAAACCGGAGCTGCTTGGTGGGCAAAAAAAAAGAGTAACAACAAGACCTGCCTATGACACATTACAACATGATGTCTGAGTGACTTGTGTTCTTCCTCTCAGAGATGCTGCTGATCACAGCAAACCCTTACGATTACGCCTTCATCTCTCAAGGAGAGACACAAGTGGCCTCTATTAATGATGCTGACGAGCTGATGGCTACAGATGTGCGTTATCCAAAACATGCGTAAATCTGTTGATATTAACTTCTCAAGCTTTAGAACTGAAGTCCATATAACATGCAATGTAATGCAATGAATTATTAGACACACTGTACATTTGCTGTAGGAAGCGTTTGATGTGCTGGGCTTCACCCAAGAGGAGAAGAACGGCATCTACAAGCTGATTGGTGCCATCATGCACTACGGCAACATGAAGTTCAAGCAGAAGCAACGAGAGGAACAGGCAGAGGCTGATGGGACTGAGGGTCAGTATCAGGAGAAAATGCTGACAGGATGCATAGTTATTGGTTGATAGATTCATTACAGTCAACCTTCTTTTTAATTGATGACAGATGCTGATAAATCAGCTTATCTGATGGGCCTGAACTCTGCTGATCTCATCAAGGCTCTGTGCCACCCGAGAGTCAAAGTAGGGAATGAGTGGGTCACCAAGGGACAGAATGTCCAGCAGGTGGAGACTACTTTGTGATTTACATCACCTCATCATTAACGTACTGTTAACCTAACCATAAAAGCTTATTTTTTTGTAACATTTCAATGTCCATCGGGCAGGTGTACTATGCCACTGGTGCTCTTTCCAAATCAGTGTATGAGAAGATGTTCCTCTGGATGGTTGTGAGAATCAACCAATCCCTGGACACCAAACAGCCTCGTCAGTACTTCATTGGTGTGCTGGACATTGCTGGATTTGAGATTTTTGATGTAAGATTAAATCTACTGATTACTGTTATTTAAGAACTTTAGTTTTTTTCTACTTTGTCATTGTGATTATACAATATATTCCACGTGCAGTTTAACACCTTTGAGCAGCTGTGCATCAACTTCACTAATGAGAAGTTGCAGCAGTTCTTCAACCATCACATGTTTGTGTTGGAGCAAGAGGAATACAAGAAGGAGGGTATTGAATGGGTGTTCATTGACTTTGGCATGGACTTGCAGGCTTGCATTGATCTCATTGAAAAGGTGGGTGTACAAAGCCTTTTTTCTGAATATCTCATGTTTAAGCTTTATTTAATATCCATTTTTGCTTCAAGTTACATAAGGTTTGTTTTAATGTATAAACCTGCCTTCTCTATAGCCCATGGGTATCATGTCCATTCTTGAAGAGGAGTGCATGTTCCCCAAAGCCAGTGATGCAACATTCAAAGCTAAGCTTTATGACAACCATTTGGGGAAAAGTGCTAACTTCCAGAAGCCCAGGATTGTCAAGGGTAAACCAGAGGCCCATTTCGCCCTGGTTCACTATGCTGGCACAGTTGACTACAACATCAATAACTGGCTGGTGAAGAACAAGGATCCTCTCAATGAGACGGTTGTTGGCCTGTATCAGAAGTCCACCATGAAACTGTTGTCTAACCTGTTTGCTAATTATGCTAGTGCTGACTCAGGTGTGTTTTTTTGTTGATGTCAAAGGGGGGGAAATCTGAGACTATTAAGGATTTGATTAAAGGTTAATTTTTAAGAAAAAACTAAGTTTATTTCTTGCAACAGCCTTGGCGGAAGGTGGCGGCAAAGTAAAGGAGAAGAAGAAAAAGGGCTCTTCTTTCCAGACCGTGTCTGCTCTTCACCGGGTATCATATAGAGTGTTTTACACACTAAAATTATTTCCGTAATATAGTATCATTTGGTTTCTTAATCTCTTTAATGAGTATGACAACCTAAAATATATGTTGGCAGAGTGATTGATAATATCTACCAACAGGAGAACCTGAACAAGCTGATGACCAACTTGAGGTCAACTCACCCTCACTTTGTGCGCTGCATCATCCCCAATGAGACTAAGACTCCTGGGGCGATGGAGAATCCTCTGGTCATGCACCAGCTGCGCTGTAACGGTGTGCTGGAGGGCATCAGAATCTGCAGAAAGGGATTCCCCAACAGGATCCTGTATGGAGATTTCAAGCAGAGGTACATTCACTTATGAATACAGGACATCTGAGTTGCACTTGGGTGATAAATGTATGCACTTCACCAAAAATAATTATTATCCAATATTATCTAACTATTATGCAACAACAGATATCGTATACTGAACCCTGCTACCATCCCAGATGGTCAGTTCATTGACAGCAGGAAAGGAGCTGAGAAGTTATTGGGCTCTTTGGATATTGACCACAGCCAGTACAAGTTTGGACATACTAAGGTATTTATGTTTAGAATTAGAATTTATGTAATTCTGTGTGTAGTTTTTCAGTAGGGGTTGAACGACTTCTGATTTTTTTTAAAGTCGACTTTTTATGTGATGAAAGTCAAGTCGAAGTCGACTAGTCGCTGATGACGTCATTAATGAACAAATAAGTCTGGAGCTGTGACAAACATCTTGTGCACAGCAATGGCATATGACACAGCGCTGCCCACATGGCGATTACTCCTATAACAGCTCATTTTTATCAGTTCTTTTGCCTTTGGGTTGTTATATTTCTCACAGATTTCTGCTCATTCTAAATCAGATACAGATAAAGTAGCACAATAAAGATTACATTTATATGAATGCATTAGTGAGAGCGATTGCGTGTGTGAATTAATTCTACCTGGCAGTGTCTCTCTACTACAGTCATGGACAAAAGTTTTGGCAGTGACATAAATTTTGTGTTTTGCAAAGTTTGCTGCTTCAGTATCTTTCCACATATTTCTATGGTATACTGAAAAACAATGATAAGCATATCATAAGTTTTAAAGGCTTTTATTGGCAAAAAAATATGAGTCAATATTTACAGAGTTGACCCTTGTTCTTCATAACCTCTGCAATTCGCTCTGGCATGCTGGATATTAGCTTCTGGGCCAAATCCTGACTGGTGGCGATCCATTCTTGCCTTATTAGCTCTCGGAGTTGATCACAATTTGTGGGCTTCTGCTTGTCCACTCGCCTTTTGAGGACTGACCACAGGTTCTCTATGATAGAGATCCGGGGAGTTGCCTGGCCACGGATCCAGAATTTCAATGTAATGATCTTCGAGCAACTTCTTTATCACTCTTGCTTTGTGACATGGTGCTCCATCATGCTGGAAAATGAATGGATCATCACCAAATTGCTCAAGGATCGTTGGAAGAAGTCACTCTTGCAGGACATTTTGATACCATTCTTTATTCATGGCAGTGTTTTTGGGCAGAATTATGAGAGAGCTTGGTTGAAAAGCAACCCCACACATAGATGGTCTCAGGATGCTTCACTGTTGGCACGTCACAGGACTCATGGTAGCGTTCACCTTTTCTTCTCCGAACAAT
>NW_015505900.1:436429-452582 GCF_001515645.1 Sinocyclocheilus grahami
TGTCCAAAAGTCTTGGCCTCACTGTGTGTGCAGATGCTCTCACACCAACCTGCTGCCATTCCTGAGCAAGCTCTGCACTGCTAGTGACACGATTCCGTAGCTGACTCCTCAGGAGGAGACGGTCCTGGCGCTTGCTGGACATTCTGGGACATCCTGAAGACTTCTTCACTACGGTCGAACCTCTCTCCTTGAAGTTCTTGATGATTCAACACAATACACAATAATCTAGAAACAATGTGAATGAACACCACAACAGCTTAAGCAGCAAACTTTGCAAAACACAAAATTTATGCCACTGCCAAAACTTTTGGCCACGACTGTAGTAGTGAAGCTGTGGGATTTAGTTACGAAATATATGTTTGAACTTTTCAGTTTCTAAGCTATTTTATTGAGAAATCACAAAACAGTGTTGACAGTACATTTCCGTGCTGAATGAGATACGAGCTACTGTCTGTAGCCTATGTGTGTGCGTTACAGTGCAGCAGCGCATTAGATTAGAACGGCGATTAACTTACCTGTACAATACGCTGTTTAAAACGTGCATTCTCCCGCTCAATTTCGATCATCCAGTACTATAATCACACGTCTTGTGGAGCACTTTCAGATTATGCATTTATTTGTCATTTATTTGTCATAACTGTTTGGAAACGGAGCGTAAATGTGGAAGTCCTTCAAAGATTTCTTATACTGCTGCACCATCTATAGGATCAGCGACTAGTCGATGTCAAGCTTAAAGCGTCATGGCAGAGCATTGAAGTCGACTAGTTAATTAGTCGGTGCAACCCCTATTTTTCAGTTTTATAATATGTTCTTCTATCCCAGTTTAATGTGCTGAGACAACTGCTGTAAAAGTAAGCAACTAAAAGGCTGACATACGTGAAAAGCATACCATGGCTCTAGGGCAATTTCAGCATTTATCTGTTTGTTTGTGCACTAATGACTTTGACAGACTACCTGTTCTGTCTATGTGTTGATCATAGGTCACTGACATAACATCTTTTTAAAGGTGTTCTTCAAGGCTGGTCTGCTGGGTACCCTTGAAGAAATGAGAGACGAGCGTCTTGCTCTCATCATCACCAATCTTCAAGCTAGATCACGTGGTCTTCTCTCAAGAATTGCGTTCCAGAAGCTTGTTGAACGAAGGTAACTGGGTGGGCATCTAAATCTTTCAATACACAATAGAAAGAGACAAAAGGAACAGAAACTGTTTTATTTGGCAGAGATGCCTTGCTTGTGATCCAGTGGAACGTACGTGCCTTCATGGGTGTCAAGAATTGGCCCTGGATGAAGCTCTACTTCAAGATCAAACCGCTGCTGAGATCTGCTGAAGCAGAGAAAGAGATGGCCAACATGAAGGAAGAATTCCTGAAGTTGAAGGAGGCTTATGCCAAATCTGAAGCCCGCAGAAAGGAGCTTGAGGAAAAGATGGTTTCTCTTCTCCAAGAGAAGAATGACCTACAACTTCAAGTCCAAGCTGTAAGTTCATGATTTCATGAATCAATGAATAAAATGTGTAATTAAAAATTATAGTTACAAAGACATTAGTATGAATATAAATAATTTTCTGTATCTGTAAACAGGAGCAAGATAATCTTTGCGATGCTGAGGAAAGATGTGAGGGTCTGATCAAGAACAAGATCCAGTTTGAGGCCAAAGTCAAAGAACTGACTGAGAGACTGGAGGATGAAGAAGAAATGAATGCTGAGCTGACTGCCAAGAAACGAAAGCTGGAGGATGAATGTTCAGAGCTCAAGAAGGACATTGATGATCTTGAACTCACTCTGGCCAAAGTGGAGAAAGAGAAACATGCCACTGAGAACAAGGTCAGTTTTCAACACTGAACATGTCTGAGATGTAAGATAGGTTTGCTAGGAGTCTCCTGATATAATTACACAATTCTGTAGGTTAAAAACCTGATAGAAGAGATGGCAGCTTTGGATGAGATCATTGCTAAGCTGACAAAGGAGAAGAAAGCTCTTCAGGAGGCCCATCAGCAAACGCTGGATGACCTCCAGAGTGAGGAAGACAAAGTCAACACTCTCACCAAAGCCAAAGCCAAGCTGGAGCAACAAGTGGATGATGTGAGTAGTTTGTTGATCTTCTGAAGTAAATGAACCATGAAACAAAAATGCTAAATACTATTGTCCTTCCAGCTTGAGGGTTCCCTGGAACAGGAAAAGAAGCTCCGCATGGATCTGGAGAGGGCAAAGAGGAAGCTCGAGGGAGACTTAAAGTTGACCCAAGAGAGCGTGATGGACCTGGAAAATGACAAACAGCAACTGGAAGAGAGGATTAAAAAGTGTGTTTTACAAAGAGGGTGAAATAATTATTCAAGAATACAGTTCACAATCTGAATTCTTATAAACAGTGCCAATCAAATATTTTCTGCAACACAGGAAGGATTTTGAGATCAGCCAGCTCAACAGCAAGATTGAAGATGAGCTAACAATGGCAGGTCAACTCCAGAAGAAACTGAAGGAGCTGCAGGTAAAATGTATCATTCTTTAATAAAAGTTACATAATTAGGAATTCTAGCTTTAACTTTGGTTTTGATCACATTACCAGGCCCGAATTGAAGAGCTGGAGGAAGAGCTGGAGGCTGAGAGAGCCGCCCGTGCCAAAGTTGAGAAACAGAGAGCTGATCTGTCCAGAGAACTGGAGGAGATCAGCGAGAGGCTGGAGGAGGCTGGTGGAGCCACTGCTGCCCAGAGTGAGATGAACAAGAAACGTGAAACTGAGTTCCAAAAACTACGCAGAGACCTTGAAGAGGCCACTCTGCAACATGAGGCCACTGCGGCTACACTGAGGAAGAAACATGCCGACAGTGTAGCTGATCTGGGAGAGCAGATTGACAACCTTCAGAGAGTGAAGCAGAAGCTGGAGAAAGAGAAGAGTGAACTCAGACTGGAACTGGATGACGTGGTCTCCAACATGGAGCAGATTGCCAAGGCCAAGGTGATGAATACTTGTTTCCACATTAGCATTTTTACTTGTCTTCACTTCAGCTGTTCTTTAGAATCATGTGCTCTTTCTTCTGTATTTAATATTCATTTATATAATATGTATCCAGGCAAACTTGGAGAAAATGTGCAGGACCCTCGAGGACCAGATGTCAGAATATAGAACAAAATACGAAGAAGGACAACGCAGCATCAATAACTTTACCATGCAAAAAGCTAGGTTGCAAACCGAAAATGGTATGTACTCTGATAGGCTATTACTTTTTTAACACATTTTCTAAGATCACACACTACTTTCTGTAATGTAATGGTTATAATTCTATCTAGGGGAGCTTTCTAGACAGCTTGAAGAGAAGGATTCCTTGGTCTCTCAGCTAACAAGAGGCAAGCAGTCCTACACCCAGCAGATTGAGGACCTCAAACGACAACTAGAGGAGGAAGTCAAGGTATTGCAACTACTACTACCCACAAAGTCATTCACCTTAATTACTGCACTGCCTTGTCACCCAATAAGCTCTTCCAGGAGCAGCAGGATTCAAACCCACACCCCTCAAAGAGACTAGTCTTATGCTACAGCTATGGGCCATTCTCCATAGCAGAAAACATTCATTTTAAATATCTTTCAGGCTAAGAATGCCCTGGCTCATGCAGTTCAGTCTGCTCGTCATGATGCTGATCTACTGAGGGAACAGTATGAGGAGGAACAAGAAGCCAAAGCTGAGTTGCAGCGTAGTCTGTCCAAGGCAAACTCTGAAGTGGCTCAGTGGAGAACCAAGTATGAAACTGATGCCATCCAGAGGACTGAGGAGCTGGAGGATGCTAAGTATGAACAAGAAATACTTGCGTTTTCCATGTAGCATACAATACAAACATCTGACTGATTCTGTTATTCATGAAGGAAGAAACTTGCCCAGCGTCTGCAAGATGCAGAAGAAGCTGTGGAAGCAGTCAATGCTAAATGTTCCTCACTGGAGAAGACCAAGCACAGGCGTCATAATGATATTGAAGATCTCATGGTAGATGTGGAGATATCCAATGCTGCTGCTGCTGCTCTGGACAAGAAGCAAAGAAACTTTGACAAGGTGAATAAACATACTGTTAAAGAAATAACCTTTCATTGTTTTACGCTGAGCTCCAACAGCAGTTACTCAAAGTCTCTGAAACTTTCAAACAGGTCCTAGCCGAATGGAAGCAGAAATATGAGGAGTCTCAGAGTGAGCTGGAAAGCTCCCAGAAGGAAGCCAGATCTCTGAGCACTGAACTATTCAAACTGAAGAACTCTTATGAGGAGTCTCTGGATCATTTGGAGACCATGAAGAGAGAAAACAAGAACCTCCAAGGTGCCCTTTGTTTATTAGTCATCTAAGAATTCACATATCATGAAATGTAAATATTTCTCTTTGCTTTTTATGCATTAACCTATATTACCTTCCCTAACAACAGAGGAGATTTCTGATCTCACTGAACAAATTGGTGAGAGTGGAAAGAACATTCATGAACTAGAGAAAATTCGTAAGCAGTTGGAGCAGGAAAAAGCTGAAATTCAAGCAGCTCTGGAGGAAGCTGAGGTAAATTGTGTTATGTGTAGATGTTGCAGGTCTAGTTTTTCCAGTTATACACTAGAATAGTGGTCACCAACCTTTTAAGCCCAATATCCCTGACCTCAGCCTTTATGAAAGACAAGATCTACCTATTAAAGAACTGATAGAAAAAGACAGCCCAGATTGTCCTTCCAATTTGAAGCCTTTTATTTAGTATTTTAATTAGTGATGCACCGATCATGATGTTTCATGATGTTTTTTTTTTAACCAGCAAATTGGTCGATTTTTTTTAAAGCAAATTTATTTATTGTTTATTTGCTCTATAACAAACAAACTGGCCTTAAACAAAATTATCTGTAGCCATTTGAAATTAGAGGCAACCACTGCATTTTAATCATGATCCAACAAAGATGCTACACACGTCACACAAGCAGTTGCTTTGATTTTAATTAGATTGTATAATTTCACAATTTAAAGCACAAACAGAACGATCTGACTTTATCTTTGTGAAATTATGCAACATAAAACATATCTGCATGAAACAGAAACAGCAGACGGATGCAAATTCACTCTCTGACAGCAGGTGGCGCTTATGTAACAGCAGCGATACAGTGTTTACTTGGTTGCCACTGTAAACAAAGCAGCATTGTGCTTTTAAGTACTACTTTATACGGAGGTAAGAGGAGAAGAAAATGCAATTGCATTTGCAATCAAAACTTTTCTGAAGACAGTCAGCTCCTTTCAGTGATATATTCATATAACCACTCACCCCCAATTCAATATTGATATTTTCTTCCTGTATTTTGAGCAGCGAGTTTGCTCTGCCTGCTACAGTATTTTCTCCTCTTTGCGTCCGTCTTCAGCGTGTCTGGCCTCTGTTAACATCCTGTTTACGGACTCAGGCATGATGTATTTTTCTTTATCACTGTCCCAGTAGCTCCCGAAAATAATAGAAAAATAAGTATAATTAAAAATACACTACACAGACTGGAGAAATGTAATGTATTTTTCTGTTATTTTTGTGAGCTCAACCAGTCGATCGCAATCAACGGGTTGGCGACCACTGCACTAGAACTTCTTGAAAAGAATAAACAAATCAAACTTATTAGTACTTTTTAAAGGCTAAGTCCTTTGATCTGTCAGGGCTCCCTGGAGCATGAAGAAGGAAAGATTCTTAGAGCTCAACTGGAGTTCAGCCAGATCAAAGCTGACATTGAACGTAAGCTGGCTGAGAAAGATGAAGAGATGGAGCAGACCAAGAGGAACCAGCAGAGAATGATTGATACCCTGCAGAGCTCACTGGAATCAGAGACTCGCAGCAGGAATGAAGCTCTCAGACTGAAGAAGAAGATGGAGGGAGACCTCAATGAGATGGAGATTCAGCTCAGCCAGGCTAACAGACAGGCTTCAGAAGCCCAGAAGCAACTCAAGGGTCTTCATGGACATCTCAAAGTATGCTAGATTATGTTTTAAACCAAAATGTTAGTTTAAAAAAAAGTCAAAATTTAACAAAATTCTACAGTATTTTCGTTTGTAAAACTTGTTTTTTTCCAGGATGTCCAACTGCAGCTGGATGACGCTCTGCGCAGTAATGATGATCTCAAAGAGAACATCGCCATTGTGGAGAGACGCAACAATCTGCTGCAGGCTGAACTGGACGAGCTGAGATCCCTGGTGGAACAGACTGAGAGAGGAAGGAAACTGGCTGAGCAGGAGCTGCTGGACGTCAGCGAGAGAGTCCAGCTCCTGCATTCTCAGGTATGACACCTCTGTACTAGACAAACACAAGTAACAACCCTCACAATATCATCTAGAAACTATATGAATGTCAATATTGTCTATGTTTAGAACACCAGTCTGCTGAATCAGAAGAAGAAGCTGGAGGGAGATAATTCTCAGCTTCAGACTGAGGTTGAGGAGGCAGTGCAGGAGTGCAGGAATGCTGAGGAAAAAGCCAAGAAGGCTATCACTGATGCTGCCATGATGGCAGAGGAGCTGAAGAAGGAGCAGGACACCAGCGCTCATCTGGAGCGCATGAAGAAGAACATGGAGCAAACCATCAAGGACCTGCAGCACCGTCTGGATGAAGCTGAGCAGATCGCCATGAAGGGAGGCAAGAAGCAGGTCCAGAAACTGGAAGCCAGGGTTAGTTTCTGAAACTCAGTTCTTAATTGTTTTTTATTTTATTTTCAAAATGCCTTACTTTCGTGAAGATGAATATTATTTATGAGAATTTTGGTTCAGAGATCAATAGATTTCTAAAAAATGTATACATTTTCATTTGGGTAGGTGAGAGAGCTGGAAAATGAGGTGGAGATAGAACAGAGAAAGGCGAGCGAATCTGTGAAAGGAGTTCGTAAATATGAGAGGCGCATCAAGGAGCTCACCTACCAGGTCACTTTCAATATTCAATACGATTTCTCTATCCTCAAACCACCCAGACCAAAAATAATCAAAAGTCTATTAACAGACTGAGGAAGACCGCAAGAATCTGGCTCGCCTTCAAGACCTGGTGGACAAACTCCAGCTGAAAGTCAAGTCCTACAAGAGAGCTGCTGAGGAGGCGGTGAGTTCATTTCGTCATCTCTTTACTGTATATATACACTGTTCTGTACATTGTCTTTGCCAACAACCTTTTGTTTTAATCAGGAGGAACAGGCTAATTCTAATCTGGCCAAGTTCCGTAAGATGCAGCATGAGCTGGATGAGGCAGAGGAGAGGGCTGATATTGCTGAATCTCAGGTCAACAAGCTGAGAGCTAAGAGTCGGGACACAGGATCTAAGGTAAGTTATCTCAGTTTTACGCAATATTTGGTGTGCTTACTATCTTAGACCATAAGATTCAGTGGAGCAATGAACAATGTTTAACCTTTTCACCATTCAAAGTAAGAGAAATTTTGTAAATATGAGTTTCTAGACTTTTCAGACCTAAAGCTTTTTTTGTCTTTTATGAGTCTCCTTGCGTGTAGCGTCAAAGTGAGACTAAGATTTGATTTATTGGAAAAACTAAAACAAATAACATATATACCTTCCAAACTCTTTTCTTTCTCTTCTCTCTCCCTCTCACAGAAAGGGCACGATGAAGAATGAAGCTCTCACTTGCATCTTTCTGAAAGGCTTGTTTGGTTTGACTCCGTGCTTCTTGACTTCATTACCTGTAGTTCTTTATAATAAAGTGTGCAGATGAAACTTTTTTTGTTGTGGTCTGTCATATTTCAAAACAATGATTTAGAGTTATTTGGTAGGCACTTTCCTATTAATAGGAACGTACAGGCTTCCTAGAGTAAACCACATATTTGTGTATATATTTACATTTATTGGTTTTGCATTAGTCATTCATTTGCTCAATTATTCTAAATAAATTTTGATCTAAATGAGTTTATCTTTGCAAATTTTCCAAATGACCAGATGCATTTTAATTGGGAATATGCAATTCGATGCACCATAAACACCAGAGATTATTGGTGGTCAACTCTAAGTTCAACTTTATGAAAAAATACAATGAGAGTGCTGTAGTGATTACCAATGGGAATACAGACAGATCAATTCACATGCTCAACCTCCTGGAGCATGTTAAATACTGCAATAATGTAGAAATGCTAGCAACCAACAATACAGTAACTTAGTAAATCTGAAAAATTGGCCATCGCTCCAATCTAAATAACATTATATACATGTAAATATAATTTATATACACTTTGATCATCTTTTTTCCCTGAAATTCCTATTTAAAATTGTACCAATTAAGAAACTGAATGTTTGCAGTGCATGAAATTTGCACTACTTTTCCAATTCATTGCATATGATGAATTTACTGAAGTTAATTTCTAACTCATTATGGTGGTAAAACTTATAAGCTTTTATAAGTAAAATGTCATGCGTTTCATATTGATTAGAAAAGTTGCTAGCAGGGTTCCTACACATTTTCCATCTTAAAATCACACACTTTTCCAGACTCAAATTTCCAAACCTCTCAGTAGATTTCCAGACCATATTTAACATATTTATTTTTCAAATTTATATTTGGTATATAGTACATCTGTATGTATACAAATATTTGTATTTTCTCAGGGGTTTATTTATTTATTTTCTAGAAGTGACAACATATAGAGCCCCTAAAAACAGACTTTTGCACACACACAAGAAACTTTTTTTGTGCCTTTGAGAAACTATTGACATGTGCATGGGATTTTTTTATTGTGTGCTTACGCATTACAATGTCTAGTTTTATATATACTATAACCTATTTCCTTTGTGCGTCACTGCCATCTTACTATGAAGAAAATGAGTGAAAAAATAGTTAGGATAGTACCTCGGCTCGAATATACGTCCTAATGTCCAATTTAATGCATCCTCTGTGGCAGAGGAGAAACAATGACACGAAATGGGCTGATGGCACAATACAGCTGTGTGCATTGTCCTATTTGCCAAGCTCAAGGTTCTATAAAAGAGACTGGTACTGTAGAAACATGTTCAAAATTAGGCTTTCTTTAGGGCTGTACGTCATGTTTCAAGGCCTTAAAGGGATAGTTCACCCAAAAATGAAAATGTGATATTTATCTGCTTACCCCCAGGGCATCCAAGATGTAGGTGACTTTGTTTCTTCAGTAGAACACAAACAGAGATTTTTAACTCAAACCGTTGCAGTCTGTCAGTCATATAATGGAAGTGAATGGGAATCACGGCTTTAAGAGTAAAAAAATACATACGCAAACAAAACCAAATTAAACCCTGCGGCTCATGATGATACATTGATGTGAAAAGACACAAAACGATCAGTCTGTGCAAGAAACTGAACAGTATTTATATCTTCTTCAGCCTGCGTGTGAGGTGTCTTCTTCTTCTTGCTTTACGGCGAATCGCAGACTTATAAGTGCATTACCGCTACCTATCTCTCAAATGGACCATTGACACTCCTAATCGAGATTGTAGATAGAGTGTCAATGGTCCATTTGAGAGATAGGTGGCGGTAACGCACTTATAAGTCTGCGATCCGCCATAAAGCAAGAAGAAGAAGACTGTTTAACAGGATTAAGAAGGATTTAATTTTTATTCAGTTCTTCCTATACCATCAATGGTCCACACTCCAGCCCAGTAGGTGGCGGGAATGCACCTATCGTTTGTTTGCCAACCGCCATAAAACTCCAAAAGAAGAAGAAGACGCCTCACGCGCAGGCTGAAGAAGAAGACGGTGAAAATCAGAGGTAAAAAACTATATAAATACTGTCCAGTTTCTTGCACAGACCGATCGTTTTGTGTCTTTACACATCAATGCATCGTCACGAGCCGCAGGGTTTAATTTGGTTTTGTTTGTGTATGTTTTATGACTCTCAAAGCCGTGATTCCCATCCACTGACATTATAGGACTGACAGACTGCAATGGTTTGAGTTAAAAATCTCCGTTTGTGTTCTACTGAAGAAACTTGGAAATCTTGGATGCCCAGGGGGTTTTCATTTTTGGGTGAACTATCCCTTTAAGTCTGCTTTAACACATACTCTGTGGCACAATAAATCTGCATATTTTTTATTTTTGCAAAGATCCTTTTAGAGGCTTTGTAATATGGTGCAAAGTATATCGTGAGAAGAAACCCAAAACGCTTATAACCTGCATTTTTGATGAATGAAAAAGTGCACCTTGAATTCATGTGTTTGAGTTCACTTTAAGTTGCTGGTCCCCATTGACGTCTATAGTATGGAAAAAAACACACTATACAAGTTAATGGGGACCAGCAACTGAAGGTGAACTATCCATTTAATTTCTATTATAGAAAACTAAATAGGGGCAAAAAGTCTGGAAATGCACATTTTTTTCTATACACTGCTTTCTTTTTTCCATACGTTTCCAGACCTGGAAATTACTCAGATCAAATTCCATACTTTTCCAAACTGCGTAGAAACCCTGTGCTTGCATAATTTATGACAAATGCCGCTTTACCCAACTGATAATATATGTATATTGTCTTACAGAATACAGTTTAACATTTGCTATATTTTCTTCTAGAATGAAGAAAGCACCTACCACATTATTTATTATTTCTTGCATGAATGAAACCCAAGACTTTCTTTGGTAGATCGTTGCAGTCATGGTGTCTACCAAATATGAAGGGTGCATCTCTGATGTCCTCTAAACGTCTTCCACACTGAAAAGTGATTAAAGAGATAATGCTCAAAACATCTACAGTAAATGTTCAAGATAAAAAAAAATAACTAAAATGTTTTTAATGATAATACTACAGAATTTCTTTATTTCATCTGTCTCACCTGCATCAAGTGTCCTCCTTTCTGTCGAGTGCATACGGCTTGAGACCTGCAAAACAAATCAAACGATTAATATATTCAACAAATCCAATTGAAAACTTCTAAATTAAACAGTGGATCTTTGATGAAGAGCCGGTGCTTGCCAGGCTGAACGCTGTATGAACAGGGGACGCGGGTAAACCTTAGTGTTGAAGGTGAGGAACAGTGCTGGAGGTGGAGTCTGAATATAGGGAGGAGCTCCTCAAAGGTTCACAGAGGAACCAACCATCCTGCAACCTTAAACCACAGCAGAATGTACGTGAGACATATTGCCGTAAGTCAGGAGATAATAACTGCTGGCTTGACATCTCACAAGACTGTGAGAAGACCCTTGTGATTTAAAAGACATCTAGCAGCATCTTAAACTTTCACCTCTCATCCTTTTGGTTAACAAAGGGTCTTAACAGCCAGTTGACCCCTTCAGACATCCAGTAACGAGAATAACAGATGAACATCGTATTTTATATGAATTGATCATTTTTTGGTTGCACTTTATTTTACAGTACATGCAATGACCTTTACTTACAGTGTACTTACCTAAGTAAGTACTGCATAATGTAAGCTATCTACATGGTAACCCTGAACCTACCCCAAGTTATTGTAATTACGATAACAAGTACATAGTATGTACATGCGAAACACGAATGTAAAATCAATTGTTACCAATCTTGCACTATGCAAACTGAACAAATGGTTATGCCAAGAAAACAAACAATGAATACTTCTTCTGTTTCTGTCTTTCAACTTTAACTCAATACAATGATGCTTGTTGGTTAATAATAAACACTTGTCTTGTGACCGGCATCGTTTTGCCTCAGTTGGCCATGTAACTTAAGTAGTATGTATATGGCTTGCAAGGGTGCCAACATGTACCCCTTGACGTTTATTTATGCGCTTGGAGACCTTTGCAAACGGGGCATCTGCTTTATGTGTGGGAGCAGTTGCTCCCATTTCGTCAGAGGCTCAGTAGGAATTTCACAGGGTTATCTTTGTACTCAAGGACAATGGGAAGGAAACAATGTGGAACAAACAAGACAGTGGTAAGAGGATGACTGACAGTCTGCCACAGACCTCCATATGTTTCAGTGCAAACAACGAAAGTTGATGGTGCGTAGTGCACGTAGCTGTTGTATACATGTCTTCAAAGAGCTGATGATAGAGTTCAGTAGTTTTAGGTTAAAAATATGAAAATGAAAATAACACAATTAGCATGAAGTGACGGCATTAGAATATCGGTATCTCAAATTCAGTAGATTGTTCACTAAAAATGATAATTCTCACCCTCTTAAGTTTCAAACTTAAATGATTTCCTTTTTTCACTTTAAATGTATTTTAAAAACGTCCCTGTGTTTTTGTCCATACAGTGAAGGTCAATGGGATCCAGTGCTGTTCTTCTAAATACGTTCTTTTATTTTCCACAGAGGGACGAAATGTATACAGATTGGAACGAAATGAGGATAAGTGGTTTTAAGTTTTATTTTTGGTTGAACTATCCATTTAAGCAATTAGGAGTGAACAGAGATGTTTGGTGTTGGATGCTGTGTAGTGAAATTTGACTGAAGATGCACTTTATGCAGAGGCATATCTGCATATCTGAACTCAGCGGTCAACACTGTGCAACTGGACGCCCAAAAAATTCAGTGTGAAAATAATGCACCTGTATGGTTGATTGATGGTGTCTAGTTGAATGACTTATGTTCTAGTAACTCCTGCTGATATCAAAAAAGCTAAAAATCGTCTGCCAGACTGGACAAATTAGACACTGCTCCTGTCATTGAGAAGATGTTGTGTATACATTAATTTACATCGGCCTGATGTTCGGCCTGCTGCGTCCATTTATGTAGACATGCTAGTAGCAGAGATCACGCAAGCTGTTCTTCTCAATCAATTAGAAGCACCCAACAAGAATTTCACAGGTTATCTTTGTCCTCAAGTGTGAAGGCAAAGGAACAATGGCGTGTCAGCGATGAGGCCTGAGTGAAGCGACTGCACCAGCTGGAAACTGACCTTGCCGTTACGGACTCAGCTGCGGCTGCTCGAGCGGATAAAAAGCATCTGTGATGGACAGAGTGAAATAACACTTGGCTTGTCCTTGAGCAAGGTACAGATCAGTTGATACAAACAATGAGATGCATTCTTTTTTGAGCAAACACCTGCCAACTGATGTAAAAACCATTCTCTTTTTTTAGTTTAGCAGACATTTTAATCCAAAAAATTCACATTAGCGACTAGTTCATAGGTGCAATTGTAAAATACATCACTGCAAAAATGATTTTCTTAGTATTTTTGTCTTGTTTTCCAAGCGTAAATATCTAAACATTCTTGAATCAAGATACATTTACTTGAGAAGCTAATTGACAGTGTGTTTTCTGAAAAATTATATGAACATTTTTCCTTGAAACAAAAAAAAAATGTCTGCCAGTGGGGTAAAAAAAAAAAACTTAATTCAAAGGGAAAACAATATTTTTTTCTCTTGCCCCATTGGCAGATATTTTTTTCTCATTTTAAGCAAAAACTCAACCTAATATCTTATTTCATTATGCGTCTCAAGCAAATGCATCTTGATTTAAGAATGTTTAGATGTTTGTAATGGAAAACAAGACAGAAATCCTAAGTAAGAAAATCATTTATTTTGCAGTGAGCAGAAACATTTGTGCCAGCAGCCAAAATCTTCTTCTGAATTCACTTACCTTACAAGAAACCTATTTAACAGATAAGACATTGCATTTAAGAATGTCATTTAAAGGGTAAATTAGTCAAATGAACGTACATTAAATGACAAAGTATACTGTTCCTTACTGGCATAAATCACACCCTACACAAAAAAACAAAAACGTGCCCCTGCCTCCAGCAGACACCCAGCCCATTCGTATCCTAACCAAACTAAGACACTAACATGCTTCAGAAAATTCCTGCAACCATATTTAGAGGACCTCTAACATTATAAAAAGGGGTGGAGAGTCAATGGCTTCAGACAGGTTTTCTATTGTATCATCAAACGGTAAGCCATCAAGGCATGAAAGCCTGGTCTTATTAACAATTCCTTCAGGCACAGTGTTCAGTATGCACTTTTGTTCATTATTGACTATAAAGTAGCAGACAGGAGACAAATGTTTGATGTTAAGTAATTCTGCTTTATACATGTTGTTTGTGTGTCCCTAGGACAGTAAACCATCAGTGTCTGGAGAGGTTAAGTACAAAGGTAAGTGACCCTGAAAAAACTCAATGCAACATCACTGACTGCAACAGACTAATCTCAGAGGTTACTACCACACATTGCCATATACAGTGGTCCCACATTATTGTGACACATTTATACATGTCTGAATGTTGCAATAGATGTAGTATCTGTATCTGTGTATCACAAATGCTGCAGGATCTTTTCTCTTCACTCATCTTTGCTAAGCGTGTTTGAATCAGCTGGTGTTTCGGTGATTTTTAGTGGATGTAGCAGTCAGCTCTCTCTTCACACAGGTGTTCAGAATAGCATTAACTATCAACATGTGTCCAAATAGGCTCCTATATATAATATCTCTTATAGTAATCTGTGTATGCGCACTTGTGTGCAGGGTGAAAGATGGGGGATGCCGCGATGGCAGAGTTTGGACCTGCTGCTCCATTTCTCAGGAAGTCGGACATAGAGCGTCTGGAGGCCCAAACTCGCCCCTTTGGCATGAAGAAAGAATGTTTTGTTCCTGATGCTGCAGAGGAGTATCTTAAAGCATCTGTTATTGGTCGAGATGGTGATAAAGTCACCTGTGAGACTTCAAAGGGAGCGGCAAGTTCAAGATTTCAAATAAAGACACAAAGTGCCTACGTGAGTCTTAAAACACTCACACTTTCACTTTATCACGTGTGAGCAGATCTGAAGCTGCTGTGAATCTCTTACAGACCTACTCTGGGCTCTTCTGTGTCACTTGTCACCCCCTCAAGGGGCTGCCAGTGTACAACCAGGAAGTCGTCGTTGCCTACAGAGGAAAGAAGAGGACTGAAGCTCCTCCTCACATCTTCTCCATCTCTGACAACGCCTACCAGTACATGCTGTCAGGTGCGTCAACGTAACATTTCTCTACATATTTTATATACAACCTGCCTTTATAACAACAGCACAGGCTAGAAGTCAATAACTAGTGAAAATAATTTAATATTCATTTACTATGCACATTACATTCATATTTAGAATTAGATTTTTTTTTACAGACAGAGAAAACCAGTTCATTCTTATCACGTAAGATTTTAGTTTTTAGTTTTAGTAAGACTAGAGTTTTAGTTAGATCTGGACTTTATTTGTTAATTTTTACAAATGAGTTCTTCATGAATTTCTAACTTTGGTTTGTGTTGACAGTGGAGAATCTGGTGCTGGAAAGACTGTGAGAGTCATTCAGTACTTCGCCAGCATTGCTGCTGATAGTGGCAAGAAGGATTCGAGTGATAAGAAGGTTAGAAACAGATCCATGTAACAAAGATTTAAGCTCAGAGACATATGCATTGATAAGGGGTATAAAGTGACAAATTACATGAATTAGCTAGGTTATACTTTAAGGCCACAATTTTACTTTTACTTGAGTAAAGGCAAAATATATGTATTATATATTACTTTTTAAAGTTAAATCATTAAATGCCGTCCTTCCGCCAGAAAAAATAGTCCCTGACAGGCAACTGAATGCTCCTGTAACATGCCTGATCTGATGGAGCTCAAATCAAGAGAGATACTGGAACTGTTCTCATGCACTGTGTTATTTATTTATTTAAACAATTATGATATTTCCTCATGCACATACATCTGCTTATCTCACAAATTACATGAATTAGCTAGGTTATACTTTAAGGCCACAATTTTACTTTTACTTGAGTAAAGGCAAAATATATGTATTATATATTACTTTTTAAAGTTAAATCATTAAATGCCGTCCTTCCGCCAGAAAAAATAGTCCCTGACAGGCAACTGAATGCTCCTGTAACATGCCTGATCTGATGGAGCTCAAATCAAGAGAGATACTGGAACTGTTCTCATGCACTGTGTTATTTATTTATTTATTTAAACAATTATGATATTTCCTCATGCACATACATCTGCTTATCTGCTTATCAGCAGAGAGCTCTAATAGTTTAAACCAGACTTCGTGGCATAGCACGAGTTTGCCTATAAGAAGCATCAATAAACAGTGTTACTCGATGAACATACAGTACCGTACCTGAAACAGAAAACTTTTAAATAATATTCCCTCTGCACTTTGGAAACTGTAGGATTCCACACACACACACACACACACACACACACACACACACACACACACACACACACACACACACACACACACACACACACACACACCTTTTCTCCCCCGCGAGAAA
>NW_015505900.1:453621-482362 GCF_001515645.1 Sinocyclocheilus grahami
ACACACACACACACACACACACACACACACACACACAGCTTTTCTCCCGCATGAGAAGAGTTTATTTGACAGGGGAAAGCTGTGGTCTCAAAATGAAAGAAGACACAAACATAAAGCCAGCAGGGGTCACTCATACTTTATTCCACAAAAAAGAGAACTTAATTTTGCTAAAATACTGAGGTAATGAGGTCAAAGGTGTATGTTTGTAGAGTAATTTACATTAACATAATCAAAAAAACTTTATTCTAACAATCAGCCAAAACACAAAATTCTCTGCTCTATTGTTTTACTGTCTATACCTTCTCTGTTTTACTAAGGTACTCTGGAGGATCAAATCATCCAGTGTAATCCTGCTCTAAAGGCTTTCAGGAATGCCAAGACCATCAGAAATGACAACTCATCTCGTTTTGTGAGTTGTGTACCTCCTGTTTTGTTTCATTTACCCCAATGCATTTACATTGATGACTGTTGTTTTAAACTGTTGTTCATCCGCATTCACTTTGCTGCCAGTGGAAAGCTTGCTTCTGCTGATATTGAGACTTGTAAGAACAATCTTTGATAAATACTTTCTAACTTTTCTCATTCTTAAAGTTGAATGAGTTGATGGTAAAAGCTTTACTTCTGCATTTATACAAACAGATCTGTTTCGTGTGACTTTCCAGCTCAAGGCTGAGAGAGATTACCACATCTTCTACCAGATCCTGTCTCAGAAGAAACCAGAACTGCTGGGTAAGCAAAATCACAAGTGATGAGACAAAGTTGTTTTTGTATTAGTATTAAAACATATTTCTGTCCTCTCAGAGATGCTGCTGATCACAGCAAACCCTTATGATTACGCCTTCATCTCTCAAGGAGAGACACAAGTGGCCTCTATTAATGATGCTGACGAGCTGATGGCTACAGATGTGCGTTATCCAAAACATGCGTAAATCTGTTGATATTAACTTCTCAAGCTTTAGAACTGAAGTCCATATAACATGCAATGTAATGCAATGAATTATTAGACACACTGTACATTTGCTGTAGGAAGCGTTTGATGTGCTGGGCTTCACCCAAGAGGAGAAGAACGGCATCTACAAGCTGATTGGTGCCATCATGCACTACGGCAACATGAAGTTCAAGCAGAAGCAACGCGAGGAACAGGCAGAGGCTGATGGGACTGAGGGTCAGTATCAGGAGAAAATGCTGACAGGATGCATATGTAGGTGAATTAAACATTTAAATTCATAACTTGGAGGTAAAGAACCACCCAAAATGAGGCACACTTAGCCAATGATTACCACGCTTAACCTGCCATGCTCACTTGCCAGTATTGAAAGTTGAAGCTGTCATTTGTTTTTGACTGGAAGGATAAAAAAGGTTATTTTCCTTAATTGCTCTCAAAATAGAATTCAGCTTGTTCTAAATCAGACACAGTGACAAAAAAAAAAAACAATAGTGACATTACCAACTCCTTACTGAGAAATGTAATGTAGCTTTTCAATAGCAATTTTATTGATACAATTTCTTTGGGCAGGATTGACAACAAGTTTCTGTGATTTTGATTAAGCAAGAAATTTGTTACCATTAACCATTCTATTCTAATTCTATTTTTGGCAACAGATGCTGATAAATCAGCTTATCTGATGGGCCTGAACTCTGCTGATCTCATCAAGGCTCTGTGCCACCCGAGAGTCAAAGTAGGGAATGAGTGGGTCACCAAGGGACAGAATGTCCAGCAGGTGAAGACTACTCCTCGATTAACAACCCTTCATCATTAACATACTGTTAACAACCATAACACATTTTCATGCTGAAGAAGGAGCAGGACACCAGCGCTCATCTGGAGCGCATGAAGAAGAACATGGAGCAAACCATCAAGGACCTGCAGCACCGTCTGGATGAAGCTGAGCAGATCGCCATGAAGGGAGGCAAGAAGCAGGTCCAGAAACTGGAAGCCAGGGTAAGCTGCTGATGTTTTCGGAAAGTATATTTTTTCTTTTTCTGTAATTAACATACTTATTTTGTTTGATTAGCTAAATATCTTATACAACTCTTAGGTGAGAGAGCTGGAAAAAAAAGAAAAAAAAGAAAGGCGAGCGAGTGAGCGTAAATATGAGAGGTGCATCAAGGAGCTCACCTACCAGGTCACTTTCACTGACATACAAATAAATGTCTCAAATTCATACCATTCATCGTTTAAAAAAAATAGGGACACAATGAAATCATGTTGTACTCTGTTTGCAGACTGAGGAGGATCGTAGAATCTGAGTCGCCTGCAGGACCTGGTGGACAAACTGCAGCTGACAGATCTGCCGAGGAAGCTGTATGTTTAAGATGATTGTTTTATTTTTATTCATACATTTTTTTTTTACTGGAAATATTTTCAAATCTTAAAATTTAGAACACCGTAATATACATTTTAAAATGTAATTTAGTTAAATTTACAAAATATGACTTTTTGGTCTGATTTTGGGAATTCAAAAAATCGCCAATCACTTACCGAACATGAATTATTGTTCAGCATGAGCTGGATGAAGCAGAAGAGAGGGCTGATATTGCTGAATCTCAGGTCAACAAGCTGAGAGCTAAGAGCCGTGATACAAGGTAACTGACCTCCATTCAATATACAGTCACCATCAGTGAGCTCAAAATTTGGATTACTTTGATTCTGAAATTATTGTGATCAATTGGAAAAACAGTTTGCCTGATGAAATAGTTTAAATCAATTTGATTAGATTTATTACTCAAAACCAACACGGGTTCTTTAGTGCATACCCAGTGTATGAAGTGGTGCACATGTGCATTATCTTTTTTTTTTTTTTTGTAAAGATAACTCTTTAACTCTACAAAGTTATGGAGAAACAACTGCATAAACAAAATGAGCTTTTTAGAGCTGATGCATAACTGATAGTAAAAAATGTATAGGCTGAATGCACTGTAAGTCGCTTTGGATAAAAGCGTCAGCTAAATGCATAAATTATTATTATTAAAATTATTAAATTCAATTATAACTAAACAGTAGAGATGCACCGATTGACCGGCCAGGGACTGGAATTAGCTGATGTTCCGCATGATTCGGTTTTGATGTCACAGCTACGCTCACATCCGCATATAAACATGTCGTCGGCGTGGAAGTTCTTCACTGTGAGTTAATAAGACACAAATTTCACAATTTGTAATACTTGTAGGGCCAAAGTAAACCGTGGGGAAACCACAGGGCTTGATTAATGCTTGTCTGGGACAAGTAGATTCTTTAAAAGGCAAGTGAGAGAGAATTTTACTTACCCGACCGGACAAGAAGCCTGATTAAAATGTCAATAACAAACGTAGCTAGGGAAGCACTGAAACTTGGCCCCCAAAAACAGCACCCACAGAAAGCTATAGATTCACGCATAAAAAAAAAAAGATATTTATAATATATGATAAGCAACATTACACGACCAAATGTTTCCCCGAATATCAGCATGATTGCAATATGACACTGATTTTATACAACAGTAGTTCAATAAACAAGACGATTAAATTAAGTGACTTACATTTTAGACACAATATTGACTTCGCAAACGAAAATAGTTCCAATCAAAGCCACAGCAGAACTGTTGTGTCTCCCGGCAACACACAGTTGTGTTTCATTACTGAATGAATCCACGTTTGAACAAATCGAGGAAGTCAATGACTCAGTAACCCATTCATAAAGACAGTCACTTGGCCTCATTACTGAATGAATCAGCCATTTGAATGAATTAATAAATGACTCACTCATTAAAACAGCCACTGCCACCTACTGGTGATTTGGTTTCATATTTAAAAGTATCATTGCATTTTCCCCATCATTTCTTATTTGAATGTTCACAAAATTATTTAAAACATTAGTCTTATAAAATTATTTATGCATTTGCAATTTTGCGGTTTATGGCACCTCAGCTTAATCAAACAGTGTGTATAAACACATCTAATGCCACTTCAGATGCAGCTTCTGTGTGTCCTGCAGTGGAAAGATGCTGTTTGTTGATAGTGATTTCATTTGAATGGTAACAACTCTAGTTTCTTATTACTCTGAATTAATTGAAACAATGTAAGAATTTGATGTGAAAGATGATGCATTAAATAAGGTTAGGGGAAAAATTTCCATTTATAAACATAGTGGGAAAGGAGTTCGTTATATACAGCAACTCATTTTCAGTTAATTGTTATTTCTACCTCGTTCCAGTCACAGAGCACTTTATTTTGAGAGTTGTTTAAGTGAGGGAACATCTGTAACTTAGTCCAGATTGGGGGAATTGTGATGTTTAATAATTTATTTTATTATGTAAATGTATTATTATTATTTGCATTGAAAATGCATTGTTTGTATATGCTGTCAATTATAGTTCTTAGAAAGAAAATCAGAATCTGCAAAAATCGGTATCGCCAGGTCACACTTGCAATCGGTGCATCTCTAGTAAACAAAGTCTGAGTAATACATAACTTTTTTTTTCAGCTGAAAAAAGAAAAGAAGAAAGTACCTTCTACCCATTATCCTTTTCATGTCTCTTCCTCACAGAAAGGGCATGATGAAGAGTGAAGCTCTCACGTGGATCTTTCTGAAAGGCTTGCTCAGTGTGCCAGTGATTACATTCTCTGTAGTTCTGTAGAATAAAATGAATGTGCAAGTAAATCCCTGCTTCTCTGCTATTGATGTTGTTTTAACATGATGCATTCACCTTCAATACACTGGGTGAAATTATACTACTTTAGAGGAGCCATTTATTCAAGATTTAAGACTTTTAGAGTAATTACTATCTATTGAAGAAAGTGCTTGAAAATCAAGGACGTGAAATAAAAAACCAAGCATATTAAATAGCTTAAACAAAAGTAGAAGCTGTTATCTTACAATAGAAAACATGCTTTTTACCATTTTACTTTTACTTAGCATTTTTCTTCTGAATCAGTTTTTTTATTTAACTTTTCAAAACATTAAATGTGATTATATAAAATATGACAAAAGGCACAAGAGGATGCTCTTCCATTTAGTTATATTGTTAATGTGGTTCTGTTCTAGCTATATTTACTGATTAAATGATTGAATTGAAAGCACTGAATGAAAGATAGATTGAAGATTAAAAAATATAAAAGGGAAAGCTTACCTTTCAATTGGAAGAACACAATCTACCTCATTTGGACTGTCTCAGGTTAGATTCCTTGCTCACAGTATGTGGGTCAAATAGACGTCCGCATCAAAATACATTTACAAAAGTGATTTTATGTCCATAGAAAGCACATTAAATGTAAGTAAAGTGTCTACTTTTAAGGTTTCAAATACGTTTTTGGAGAATAAAATGTCAAAATTTGGTTGAAATAATGTTACACTGTAATTCAGTGTAACACTATTTATGTAATTTGAATGAATTAATAAATGACTCACTCATTAAAACAGCCACTGCCACCTACTGGTGATTTGGTTTCATATTTAAAAGTATCATTGCATTTTCCCCATCATTTCTTATTTGAATGTTCACAAAATTATTTAAAACATTAGTCTTATAAAATTATTTATGCATTTGCAATTTTGCGGTTTATGGCACCTCAGCTTAATCAAACAGTGTGTATAAACACATCTAATGCCACTTCAGATGCAGCTTCTGTGTGTCCTGCAGTGGAAAGATGCTGTTTGTTGATAGTGATTTCATTTGAATGGTAACAACTCTAGTTTCTTATTACTCTGAATTAATTGAAACAATGTAAGAATTTGATGTGAAAGATGATGCATTAAATAAGGTTAGGGGAAAAATTTCCATTTATAAACATAGTGGGAAAGGAGTTCGTTATATACAGCAACTCATTTTCAGTTAATTGTTATTTCTACCTCGTTCCAGTCACAGAGCACTTTATTTTGAGAGTTGTTTAAGTGAGGGAACATCTGTAACTTAGTCCAGATTGGGGGAATTGTGATGTTTAATAATTTATTTTATTATGTAAATGTATTATTATTATTTGCATTGAAAATGCATTGTTTGTATATGCTGTCAATTATAGTTCTTAGAAAGAAAATCAGAATCTGCAAAAATCGGTATCGCCAGGTCACACTTGCAATCGGTGCATCTCTAGTAAACAAAGTCTGAGTAATACATAACTTTTTTTTTCAGCTGAAAAAAGAAAAGAAGAAAGTACCTTCTACCCATTATCCTTTTCATGTCTCTTCCTCACAGAAAGGGCATGATGAAGAGTGAAGCTCTCACATGGATCTTTCTGAAAGGCTTGCTCAGTGTGCCAGTGATTACATTCTCTGTAGTTCTGTAGAATAAAATGAATGTGCAAGTAAATCCCTGCTTCTCTGCTATTGATGTTGTTTTAACATGATGCATTCACCTTCAATACACTGGGTGAAATTATACTACTTTAGAGGAGCCATTTATTCAAGATTTAAGACTTTTAGAGTAATTACTATCTATTGAAGAAAGTGCTTGAAAATCAAGGACGTGAAATAAAAAACCAAGCATATTAAATAGCTTAAACAAAAGTAGAAGCTGTTATCTTACAATAGAAAACATGCTTTTTACCATTTTACTTTTACTTAGCATTTTTCTTCTGAATCAGTTTTTTTTATTTAACTTTATAAAACATTAAATGTGATTATATAAAGTATGACAAAAGGCACAAGAGGATGCTCTTCCATTTAGTTATATTGTTAATGTGGTTCTGTTCTAGCTATATTTACTGATTAAATGATTGAATTGAAAGCACTGAATGAAAGATAGATTGAAGATTAAAAAATATAAAAGGGAAAGCTTACCTTTCAATTGGAAGAACACAATCTACCTCATTTGGACTGTCTCAGGTTAGATTCCTTGCTCACAGTATGTGGGTCAAATAGACGTCCGCATCAAAATACATTTACAAAAGTGATTTTATGTCCATAGAAAGCACATTAAATGTAAGTAAAGTGTCTACTTTTAAGGTTTCAAATACGTTTTTGGAGAATAAAATGTCAAAATTTGGTTGAAATAATGTTACACTGTAATTCAGTGTAACACTATTTATGTAAAAATTCAAACATGCTTATTCTGGCGTGTACATATTAAAATATATAAAAGAATAAGGGAGCATATTGCATTTGATTGTGTTTTAAATGAGTAAAAAAATCTTACTGACAAATGGGCGAAACCTAGGATAGTGGCACATTTTAAAAATGTAAAATTACAACTAATTAGTATTTGGGGTGAATGTAATTAAGTCTTTTAACATGTCATAAATTGATTTTTGTTGTAAATATCCCTGACAAGATTGTTACACTGAATGACATTTTAGTGGGTCTCTTTATGACATTTATGTTTTGCACAGAAAAAACTAAACAAAATTGCAATTAAATTAAACTTTTTTTTTTACATTTTTGGGAGGGAGGAAAACATCAATTTAAAGCAGTATTACACTTATTGTTTTTATGCTTAAACCCTTTTTAGTCTTTGACCCATTTATATATGTGTGTGGTAACACATTTGTATGTTTTTTTTTTTAAGAAGCTCTGATAGACAGTAATGTCCTGTACTGATGACACTGCAAAATCTAACATTTCTAACCTTAAACAGAACAGCTCCGAGGTTCCTGGAGTCCTTGTATCTGAAAAAGACAAAGCCTTGTGACACACTTGTAATTACCAAATTAATCTTTACTTACTAAGGTAATTTAGGGCAAAACAACTGTCTGTGTGTGTGTGTGTGTGTGTGTGTGTGTGTGTGTGTGTGTGTGTGTGTGTGTGTGTGTGTGTGTGTGTGTGTGTGTGCGCGCGGGGGGGTCTTGGATAATTTAAAATGGATACAAAGTTATTCAGTGCAGTTCATCAAAGTAAACTACTGAATCTTTATGGCAGAACAACTGTGTGTGTGTGTGTGTGTGTGTGTGTGTGTGTGTGTGTGTGTGTGTGTGCGTGCGTGCTGGGAAACATAGATGTAATTCAAGGTGATGAGCAGGTCAATGATAGGCAGATGATTGAAGGTGAAGTCAACCCTGAACAGCTGAGAATGGAGAAGTGAACTATGCTGTCCCTTTAAATGATACCATATTGGATTTATGTTATTTTAAGGATTCAACAGATGAATCTTTTTCTGACAGTTTTTACAGGTGATGGTGGAAACGCGGTGAAGCAAACAGGCTGGTAATCTTTACATAACTGTGGCAAAATCTTTAACTTTGCCTTATTGGATTTGAGGACAAATGGTTTGTGAACATGTGGACAATTTGAATTGCCATAATTTCTAATTATGCTTCAAAAAAAGAGAGAGAGAAAAAACTGACATTATAAAGATATTTAATCTGTATAAAAGAAAGCTAATAATAAAATCCACCTCGTGACCAGCAGCACATTGTTCTCCCTCTGTTGGACATGTAACTTCAGTAGACAATGCAACCAACAAGTGTGCCAACATCTATAACTAGATGCTCTTATTTATGTGCATGGAGCCCTTTACAAAGACAGCACCTGCTTCACCCCAGATCTCAACATGTGGGCCGAGCTGTCCTCAATCGGCCAGAAGCACTCAGAAAGAATTTCACACGGTTATCTTTACACTCAAGGGCAAACGGAAAGAAAATAAGTGTCACAGAAGCCGAGGTAAAGGTATATCTTGTTGTTTGATTGGCGCCAACAGGTTCAGTTAATCGTCTAAAGGTAAAATCCAATTTCTCCTGGATTCCAAAACACAACACAATTGATTTAACATCCCAAAAATAGTACTGTTTTTTAGTCTGCATTTCATAAGCATAATTACACTCAAGTGTGTCCATTTGTAAATCCTTAAAGAATCTCACAAGGAGATCTTAGGAAGTGCCTTCAGTGGGTTTCATAATTAACACCCTTCAGACTATTAGACACTATGGCAGCAGGTGTGAGGTGGCGAGTTATTAACACTCATCGCACACTTCTTGTTCCTCCTTGTTAGTCTGAGCGTCATGACCCGACTTGTCAGCTTGCAGGTCTTAAGGTTACAATAGCGCACGGCTGTCAGTCTGCTGCTGCTCTGCAAGATGCTGCTTATCTGTATCAAATGTTCAGTTGTTTAAGATAGTTTTACAGGTCCTAAACCTGATTACAGTTTTGTACCCGAAATGAATTGTGTATATATAAGAGCAGTGACTGCCTTTAGCTATGAACAGAATCCCTTGCTCTCAGTCAATGGATGTAGTCGGGTAGATCAGGCAAGCTCTGCCTCACAATCAAGGAGAAGCACTCAAGAGGAATGTCAGAGGGATATCTGTATGCTCAAGTGTACAGAGAAGACGACAAATGCTCCATCACTGGTACAGCACAAACTGAAATATTCACACCTTGACCAGGCCTGTCCAATAACTGTTAAACAGGTGAGGCCTCTAGTGGAAACCAAAGGAACAGGCAGGGTCTATAGAATTCATAAAAGTGGCTTATCTAATCTTTCTAAAGAAGACAAAATAAAATAAAATATGCCATTTGGAGACAGATACCTATTGGATTTCCCTATAACTATTTTAGATACATTTTGAGTTTAAATTTTCTTAATCTTAAAAAATTCTGTGTTTCTGGTCAACAGACATTCAGTGGGTGAGTAAAATTATCTCTGGTTTATATGACAATATGTATGAATGTTTCTTAAAACCATTTTTGAAACTCAAGCATTATTAACCTGACATGAGTGACATATAATACCACATTAAATCCCCCCCCCCACCCCACACTTTTCCCCAGCATACCCAACCCATCCTTCCTAACCAAACTGAGCAAGCCGGACACTTTGCATGATGCCAACAACCATATTTAGAGGAACAATTGCATTATAAAAGGAGGCATGACATGTTTTTCAATTGTGTCACCGTTATCTTTCCTTCTGTGCGGTAAGTTGAGGCGAGCTGTGACTCCTATTAGAAACTAACTTCAAAGTTGTAGTCAATGGACATAGTATCATAGACTTTACGACAGAAAGGAGGAATCGCATTGCCTGGTACTATTGTTTCTTATCTGAAGTGATTTGGGTTTGATTATTTGGTGGTCAGTAGTAGAAATGAGACACTGGTGACATTTTCTTTCTTTTGTGTGGAGCTAGAGCTTTGAACCATCTGTCTCTGAAGAAGAGTACTGCGAAAGTAAGTGGATTTTAGTCATACTTAAGGTAATGTGCATTTACTTCATAATTTGAAATAATTTACATAATTTGAAAACTGAATGCATACTGGTCATGTCACTTCATTAATTACAATTATGCCAAATAGAGTTTACTTGGAATCCAACAGATCGGTGAAAGATGGGGGATGCCCAGATGGCAGAGTTTGGACCTGCTGTTCCATTTCTCAGGAAGTCGGACATAGAGCGTCTGGAGGCCCAAACTCGCCCCTTTGACATGAAGAAAGAATGTTTTGTTCCTGATGCTGCAGAGGAGTATCTTAAAGCATCTATTATTAGACGAGATGGTGATAAAGTCACCTGTGAGAATTCAAAGGGAGTGGTAAGTTTTAATAAGCTTTAGCAGTGGCATTGTGAATAATTAGATGTATTTTAATTAATGCTGTAACTTTTTTATTATATATATATATATATACAGTCAAACCAAAATTTATTCAGACACCTTCAACATTTCATACATCATCAGTTTATTCTCTATGGTTTAGAAAATGGTAATAAAATAAAGTTAAACTCTCAGAACAAATTGATCTTGATAATGTCAGATAACACTTCAGCAAAACATGGTCAGGTCAAAGTGTCTGAATAATTTTTGGTCCAAAAGTTTTAGCAATTTTACTGGTAGTCCACTGTATGAGGAATTTTTGGGTATAAAATGTCAGTTTACTTTATTTTGCTGTCCTCACTTACATAAATGAACTATAGTGTCCTGCACTCACTAGTAAAAAAATATCAACAATTATATATGTAAGGGGGTGTCTGAATAATTTTTGGTTTGACTGTATATATATATATATATATATATATATATAGACATACGGTAGACAACCAAAATGACTATTACCGCCGCTACAGGGCCACAGCGTTAAATGCAAGTCAGTCATGTGTTAGAGTCGTTCATGAATGATTTTAGCAAATGGCTGCAATATAACAAAGAGTGAAAAATTTAAGGGGGTCTGAATACTTTCCGTACCCACTGTATATATATATACATACACAGTATATACACGCACACACACACTCACACAGAAAGAAAGCCATTATTATACAATTTCTTCTAGGCAAGTCTGAGTGAACTGCGGTGCTAGTAGGTTGACAGTTCAGAATAAGTATTTGGATAATTACAGTTGAGAAAATAATAATAATAATAGTAGTAATACATACATGCATGCATACATTTTCTAAAATCATCTTTGTCTTGAGTTAGTTTTTTTTATTAAAATTGCCCCACAATCTAATGAATTCTAATGATGTAACTATTATTCTCATTTGTAAGTTGCTATGGATAAAACTATATGCTAAATAAAACATAAATGAAAGCAATCCTGATGGTGTGCAAAAAATAAAATAAAAATAATGTACTGATACTGTGACACTGGGTTGACTGTCAAAAACCTGATGTTCTCACAGACAGTAACTGTGAAAGAAGATGATGTTCATCCTCAGAACCCGCCAAAGTTTGATAAAATTGAGGACATGGCGATGTTCACCTTCCTGCACGAGCCCGCTGTGCTGTTTAACCTCAAAGAGCGTTACGCAGCCTGGATGATCTACGTGAGTCTTTAAACACTCACAGCTTCACTTTATCACGTGTGAGCAGATCTGAAGCTGCTGTGAATCTCTTACAGACCTACTCTGGGCTCTTCTGTGTCACTGTCAACCCCTACAAGGGGCTGCCAGTGTACAACCAGGAAGTCGTCGTTGCCTACAGAGGAAAGAAGAGGACTGAAGCTCCTCCTCACATCTTCTCCATCTCTGACAATGCCTACCAGTACATGCTGTCAGGTGCGTCTACTTGATATATCCAACATAGTTTACAATAAGGACAAATTCCTAATGGCCTTTTTGCACCCTTGGAGGACACTTTGGGAAGTAGGGGCCATTTGTAGGGGCATTCCAAACTAATGTGTACACCTGAATCCCTTCACGAAGGGCCCTTCCACAAGTCTGTTAGTGAAGGGTACATGTGATGGTAACTTAAAGGAAGTAATTTTATTGTTTATAGTCATGTGACCCAGGGTGGCGTGTCCTCGTGATTCATTTTAAAGCTAGATATGGCAGGAGAGCCATATAAACTATATAAACAGAATAGTTATATATATATATATATATATATATAATTAAAAACAGATATTTTACCTCAAATTTGTTTATGCTATTAAAATGTTCAAACTAACATTCAAGTATTGCTTTGTTCATTTTGCATTGCCGTCACTGATATAAATAGTTTCTGTTGCTCTTAGTTTGTCATACAGAGTATGAAGCATAATTATCCTTGTGTGCCAAAAATCTCAATTTCCAAAAATTGTCTGATTATTCAGCTTTTGAAATATATTGCTAATATGCATGCAATCTCATGAACATATGACATTAAATATACAGTATATATATATATATATAAATAGATATATATATATATATATATATATATATATATATATATATATATGAAACACATTTTTGTCATGCATTTCATAGGAAGTTTAAATAAGTTTCATAATAAGAAATGTTTAATAGTACATACATTAGGTAAATGTAACTATACCTGCATTATAAAATGTATATTTATTTGCAGCAAATAACAGCAACAAGATATTCCTGTTGTTGCTGCCTAGCATTGTCATGGTAACATTCCAGGTGAAGATGAGGAAATTACGTTGTCTTTCATTGTTCCCTTTGCCAAATGCATTCCAAATGGCTTCATTATGACACACAAGTGCCCTCCAAAGTCCCCACATCAAAGCTCACTTGCGACTGGAATTTGCCCCAGTTGTGCACACATACAGTATACTTCAATACTCTATAGAAACTTGCTGGAATAAGAAACCGATATTCAAGCGATCCATTTAATAACAAAACATTATTCTATTTTGCAGACAGGGAAAACCAGTCAATTCTTATCACGTAAGACTATTTGCTTTTTATATAGATGCAAAATCTCAATAAGCCTGACAAGACAAAGTATGTCTATCCTGTCTAAGACTGGTTTGTGTTGACAGTGGAGAATCTGGTGCTGGAAAGACTGTGAACACCAAGAGAGTCATTCAGTACTTTGCCAGCATTGCTGCTAGTCCTTCAAAGAAGGAGACCAGTGAAAAAAAGGTAAATCGGGGAGATCTGAATTAAAAATAAAATTATTGTACTGCGATTTTGTTTGATTGTCATTCACTGTGCACACATTTCAAATGTTGTGTTTTTTAGGGTACTCTGGAGGATCAAATCATCCAGTGTAATCCTGCTCTTGAGGCCTTTGGTAATGCCAAGACCATCAGAAATGACAACTCATCTCGCTTTGTGAGTGGACACCACTTTAAGTTACAAATCATTTTCCTTTTTCCACTGTATTTAAAGACAATATCCCTTTCGAACAGGGCAAGTTTATCCGGATCCACTTTGCTGCTAGTGGCAAGCTAGCATCTGCTGATATTGAGACCTGTAAGAAAGATCTTTGATTATTTACTGGTTTGTCTTTTATGACTCCTACTCTGTAATATGTGTGTGTATCCATACAAAGCATATTTTAGGGACAAATTTGCACCCAGAAGTGAGCTATATAGGGCATCTAGGAATGTCTTTACATGTAAAAAATAATATATAAAGTTGTTTTTTTATTCTACAAATGAAGAAAGTTTTCTGTTAGAGTTAGTTGAAAGACGATTAATATTAATAATTTATTTATTAGTGCTGTCAAGCAATTAATATTTTTAATCTAATTAATTACACAATGTAGCGATTAATTAATTGCAGGGCTCGCAAAATTTCAAAATCCCTGATAGCCCTTCGGGCAGGCATTCTTCAGATTTTGGTAGCCCGAAATGAATTTAACTAGCCCGAATAAAAAAAAGACATCGGCTGAGCTTTACTGTGGACAAATCAGCATGATCAGCAAAAACTAGTTGCATATAGGGATGTAATGATTCACTAACCTTGCGATTACATGATACAATTTTCTTACAATTAATTTTTATATTTATTTTTTTACAAAATGAGATTTAAGACAATTTATAAATGAAAATGTGTCTTTTTATTATTTCTCAGATAAAATGCTGCATATTTCTTTGTGAAATTGAAATGTTAAATAATAAAACTAACTCAAAATTTTAAAACAAATCACAAATCAAATAAAAAAAATATACACAACTAAAATAAATCTCTTCATATAAACAAAGGCTTTGCCTGTGCTCCATTTAAAATCAGAGTATAACCACTGCATTTGAATTACTATCCAAAAAAGATGCTAAATACATGTTATTTGGATTGTATCATTTCAAAATTTAAAGCAAAAACAGAATGGTCCGATTTTAGCTTTGTGGATGAGATAATTGAAATGTTAAATAATAAAACTAACTCAAAATTTTAAAACAAATCACAAATCAAATAAAAAAAATATACACAACTAAAATAAATCTCTTCATATAAACAAAGGCTTTGCCTGTGCTCTATTTAAAATCAGAGTATAACCACTGCATTTGAATTACTATCCAAAAAAGATGCTAAATACATGTTATTTGGATTGTATCATTTCAAAATTTAAAGCAAAAACAGAATGGTCCGATTTTAGCTTTGTGAATGAGATGCAAATGTCACTCTCTGACAGCAGGTGGCACTAAAGGAACAGCAGGTATTTATAGGCTGCTGCCCCTTTAAGACCGAATGCACGTATCCAATATAATGATGCACAGGAGATTTTTTTCTTCACTGTTTACGTTCACTTAAGACATAACCAACTGTGTTTACGAGAATACTTGCAGAGACAATTATTTTGAGATAATTTTGTGTGTATGTGTTCATTCAGATGCAAGGATTCGCGGAATGCGGCTCTCAGAAACCGCTCCGAATGCGAATGTTTAAATCGGCAAGACTTAGAAACAAGTAAACGATCAACTACGATCCGTTTCACCCCTACAAGCGAGTGAACAACGTAAATCAAGTTAGGAATTTAATTTCAAGATAGCCCGTCGGGCAGGGCGGTGATATATTTTGGCAGCCCGACTGGAAAATACAATAGCCCCGGGACGTTGGGATAGCGATTTTGCAAGCCCTGAATTGGATTAAATTTAAAGTCATTAAATGAGAAAAACATCAAACAGACATAGCAAAAAGCCACTTTAGAAATAAATATTTTATTGGATTAAACATAGAATGTTGACTTTATTCTGTGGAATATAAAAGAAGATAATTTGAGCAATGTCTCAGTATTTTTTATTTTTTTTGTTCATACAATGGAAGTCAATGGTAACCAAAACAGTTTGGTTACCAACATTCTTCAAAATAACTTATTTTATGTTCCGTGAAAGAAAGTCATACAGGTTTGAAATTACTTGACGGTGAGGAAATGATGACTAAACCTTTAATGTTTTTATTATTATTATTATTAATATGGAAATATTAAATTATTATTTATTTTTATTAAATGAAAATCTAAATAAGAAACTAAAACTGCCAGTAGGTGGCGGTAAATGTTTCAATGAGTCTTTGAGTCATTCATTCATTCAATTCGTTCAAACGGCTGATTCATTCAGAAACTGATATACAGTATATATATATATATATATATAGAAGTCTATGGAATGTCCCCATTTAGATACAATGCTTATTTTGTGAATTCTAAATTCTATGACCAGATCTTCTGGAGAAGTCTCGTGTGACTTTCCAGCTCAAGGCTGAGAGAGATTACCACATCTTCTACCAGATCCTGTCTCAGAAGAAACCAGAACTATTAGGTGGGCAAAAAATGTTAAAACCAAACAGCTACAATTTTGTTCATCAACATTTTACAACAAAAATGTGTAACACTTTATTTTAAGGTGTCCTTGTTACATATGTTACACGTACTTACTATTATAATAACAATTAATTATGCATAATTACATGCAAGTAACCCTAAACCAAACCGTAAGATTAAGATTAAGCAGCCAAATCATAATATATTACAGTAATAATTATATGTTACCCGGTGAAGAGCAGACACTGTCTGGAAAGAAGAGCCCTTTTTCTTCTTCTCCTTTGCTTTGCCACCACCTCCCTCCGCGGCTGTTGAAATAAAAAAATTTTTAAATTAACCTTGCATTAAAACCTTATTTGTCTCTATTGTTTGCATACTCAGTACTTATATGTATAATTACACTGGAACAAGGACACCTTAAAATAAAGTGTAACCCAAAAATGTATTAAAACATGATGTCTAAGTGTCTTGTGTCTTTTCTCTCAGAGATGCTGCTGATCACAGCAAACCCTTACGATTACGCCTTCATCTCTCAAGGAGAAACACAAGTGGCCTCTATTGATGATGCTGACGAGCTGATGGCTACAGATGTGCGTTATCTGAAATAGCTATGAAATCTATTTAATACATTTTGACATTATCTTCTTAAGATGAGGCATTAATCATGGAAAATTTGCTGTAGGAAGCGTTTGATGTGTTGGGCTTCACCCAAGAGGAGAAGAACGGCATCTACAAGCTGATTGGTGCCATCATGCAGTACGGCAACATGAAGTTCAAGCAGAAGCAACGCGAGGAACAGGCAGAGGCTGATGGGACTGAGGGTCAGTATCAGGAGAAAATGCTGACAGGATGCATACATAGATTCATTACAGTCAACCTTCTTTTTAATTCATGTTAGATGCTGATAAATCAGCTTATCTGATGGGTCTGAACTCCGCTGATCTCATCAAGGCTCTGTGCCACCCGAGAGTCAAAGTAGGGAATGAGTGGGTCACCAAGGGACAGAATGTCCAGCAGGTGGAGACTACTTTGTGTTATCTTTAACATACTGTTTACAAAACAACCAAATGTCTATGCAGTGAGACTTACCCTTAATTTACTTAACTTATCCCACAAAAAGGTGTACTATGCCATTGGTGCTCTGTCAAAGTCAGTGTACGAGAAGATGTTCCTCTGGATGGTTGTGAGAATCAACCAATCCCTGGACACCAAACAGCCTCGTCAGTACTTCATTGGTGTGCTGGACATTGCTGGATTTGAGATCTTTGATGTAAGTATTTGATTTTGTTTCCTATTAGTCACTCTTCTGGATCTAGACACAATTCAGCTGTCACCAGCGAGTAAGGTTTCCGGGTTGCTCAAGGGGACTGTCCATGTAACATAAGATGGCATTATTTAATTGCAGATGTAGTGTATGGCTATGTATACCTTGAAAGTCCAATTTCACTGGACCGTTATATGATGATAAACAATGTATTAGATTGTACATTATCATAATTAACTGATATCCAAATTACCTAAATGTACAATTATAGATGATAGAATTCTAATGCATAGCTACAGACCCATGAGCTGGTTTGGCATAAGTTTCTTTCCTGTCTTCTATTGAAGGAAGATGCGGGACAGAGAGTCTTTTTTATAGCCAATAAACTTTAGTTTATGTCAGCAAAATCCCAATTTGCTACCAGCTACCGCTGTTCATGGAAGGTGGAATTGGGGGGAGGGGATCCTCTTATAGAAAGTGTATTATTGGGAAATTTTTTTTACTGTACATACTTGTCTAAATAAAACTTGCCAAGATTATTTTTGATCCATTAATCTAGAACTGTTCCTTTTAAATTGTGTATGTTTGATTAAAGTTTATTTAGTCATTTTCCAGGAGTACATTGGCAATTGGATAGTATAGAAATACACTTTACAGATAAATTTGCATAAATTGTGACATTCCATTAAAAAATAACAATGTGTCACTCTGTGGCTATATGTTTTATACCCATGTTGAAAACATTGTTAATCTGTTCTAGTTCAACACCTTTGAGCAGATGTGCATCAACTTCACTAATGAGAAGTTGCAGCAGTTCTTCAACCATCACATGTTTGTGTTGGAGCAAGAGGAATACAAGAAGGAGGGTATTGAATGGGTGTTCATTGACTTTGGCATGGACTTGCAGGCTTGTATTGATCTCATTGAAAAGGTGAGTTTTTAAATTTGAGCGATATCAGGTATTGGATCAACAATTCTCAGCTAATTTGAAACTCCTTTCTCTATTGTTTGCTAGCCCATGGGTATCATGTCCATTCTTGAAGAGGAGTGCATGTTCCCCAAAGCCAGTGATGCAACATTCAAAGCTAAGCTTTATGACAACCATTTGGGGAAAAGTGCTAACTTCCAGAAGCCCAGGATTGTCAAGGGTAAACCAGAGGCCCATTTCGCCCTGGTTCACTATGCTGGCACAGTTGACTACAACATCAATAACTGGCTGGTGAAGAACAAGGACCCTCTTAATGAGACGGTTGTTGGCCTGTATCAGAAATCCACCATGAAACTTCTTTCTAACCTATTTGCTAATTATGCTAGTGCTGACGCAGGTGTGTTGTGTTGTCAAAGGGGGGGAAATCCTTGTGACAAATAAGGTTTTAATGCAAGGTTCATTTAAAAAAAATGTTTCTTACAACAGCCGCGGAGGGTGGTGGCAAAGCAAAGGAGAAGAAGAAAAAGGGCTCTTCTTTCCAGACAGTGTCTGCTCTTCACCGGGTAACATATAGAGTGTTTTTCACACTAAAAATTATTACTGTAATATATTATGATTTGGCTTCTTAATCTTTTTAAACAGCGTGACAACCTAAAATATATGTTGACAGAGTGATGGATAATATATCTATCCACAGGAGAACCTGAACAAGCTGATGACCAACTTGAGGTCAACTCACCCTCACTTTGTGCGCTGCATCATCCCCAATGAGACTAAGACTCCTGGGGCGATGGAGAATCCTCTGGTCATGCACCAGCTGCGCTGTAACGGTGTGCTGGAGGGCATCAGAATCTGCAGAAAGGGATTCCCCAACAGGATCCTGTATGGAGATTTCAAACAACGGTACATTCACTTATGAATACAAGTCACACTTGGGTCAAAAACTTACTGACTTTCTGGTCAAAAATGCAATCAGAGTCGACACATTTTCAAATATGCAATATTTAATATTTCTCATTCAAAATTGTTTCTTATTTGGTTTGCCAAAAACAATTATTATCTAATTTATGGAATAACAGATATCGTATCCTGAACCCTGCTGCCATTCCAGAGGGTCAGTTCATTGACAGCAGGAAAGGAGCTGAGAAGTTATTGGGCTCTTTGGACATTGACCACAACCAGTACAAGTTTGGACATACTAAGGTACCCTAAAAAAATGTCTAGTTTAGTTTATTTATTATATGAAAAAAAAACATTACAAAAACACTGGACAATCAAATAATGTGACATTGGCATGCATAGAATGATCACTTTCATAATTTAAGGCTGAAAATTAAGAGACCCTTTTTATTCCCCAAGGTGTTCTTCAAGGCTGGTCTTCTGGGTACTCTTGAAGAGATGCGAGATGACCGTCTTGCTCTCATCATTACTGGTATTCAAGCAAGAGCTCGTGGTCTTCTCTCAAGAATTGAGTTCCAGAAGATTGTTGATCGCAGGTAAAGCTTTAGGCAATAATTACCAGAAGAATGCCACTGGTATACTTCATATGATGTATATGAACTAACTTTGTGTCATATTGCAGAGATGCCTTGCTTGTGATCCAGTGGAATGTACGTGCCTTCATGGGTGTCAAGAATTGGCCCTGGATGAAGCTCTACTTCAAGATCAAACCGCTGCTGAGATCTGCTGAAGCAGAGAAAGAAATGGCAAACATGAAGGAAGAATTCCTGAAGTTGAAGGAGGCTTATGCCAAATCTGAAGCTCGCAGAAAGGAGCTTGAGGAAAAGATGGTTTCTCTTCTCCAAGAGAAGAACGACCTGCAACTTCAAGTCCAAACTGTAAGTTTATGATTAATGAATAATTAATCAAATGTATAATTAAATTTTTTTTAATGTTGCAAAGACATTAAAATTAATGCAAAGAATTTTCTGTATCTGTCAACAGGAGCAAGATAATCTTTGCGATGCTGAGGAGAGATGTGAGGGTCTGATCAAGAACAAGATCCAGTTTGAAGCCAAAGTCAAAGAGCTGACTGAGAGACTGGAGGATGAAGAAGAAATGAATGCTGAGCTGACTGCCAAGAAACGAAAGCTGGAAGATGAATGTTCTGAGCTCAAGAAGGACATTGATGATCTTGAACTCACTCTGGCCAAAGTGGAGAAAGAGAAACATGCCACTGAGAACAAGGTTAGTTTTCAACACTGAACATGTCTGAGATGTAAGATTGGTTTGCTAGGAGTCTCCTGATACAATTACACAATTCTGTAGGTTAAAAACCTGACAGAAGAGATGGCAGCTTTGGATGAGATCATTGCTAAGCTGACAAAGGAGAAGAAAGCTCTTCAGGAGGCCCATCAGCAAACGCTGGATGACCTCCAGAGTGAGGAAGACAAAGTCAACACTCTCACCAAAGCCAAAGCCAAGCTGGAGCAACAAGTGGATGATGTGAGTAGTTTGTTGATACTTCTGAAGTAAATGAACCATGATGGGAAAAAAAGATAAATAAAATACTCTGTTATTGTCCTTCCAGCTTGAGGGTTCCCTGGAACAGGAAAAGAAGCTCCGCATGGATCTGGAGAGGGCAAAGAGGAAGCTCGAGGGAGACTTAAAGTTGACCCAAGAGAGCGTGATGGACCTGGAAAATGACAAACAACAACTGGAAGAGAGGATTAAAAAGTGTGTTTTCCAGGGGGTGAAATAATTTTACCACAATACTGATAACAATCGGAGTCCTTATTGACATATTTTATTAAATATTTTCTGCAACACAGGAAAGATTTTGAGATCAGCCAGCTCAATAGCAAGATTGAAGATGAACTGGCAATGGCAGGTCAACTCCAGAAGAAACTGAAGGAGTTGCAGGTAAAATTCATCATTCTTAATAGTTTACATATTTGGACAGTTAGGAATTCTAACTTTGATTTTCCTTACAATACCAGGCTCGTATTGAAGAGCTGGAGGAAGAGCTGGAGGCTGAGAGAGCTGCTCGTGCCAAAGTTGAGAAACAGAGAGCTGATCTGTCCAGAGAACTGGAGGAGATCAGCGAGAGGCTGGAGGAGGCTGGTGGAGCCACCGCTGCCCAGATCGAGATGAACAAGAAACGTGAAGCTGAGTTACAGAAACTGCGCAGAGACCTTGAAGAGTCCACTCTGCAACATGAGTCCATTGCAGCTACACTGAGGAAGAAACATGCCGACAGTGTAGCTGATCTGGGAGAGCAGATTGACAACCTTCAGAGAGTGAAGCAGAAGCTGGAGAAAGAGAAGAGTGAACTCAGACTGGAACTGGATGACGTGGTCTCCAACATGGAGCAGCTTGTAAAGGCCAAGGTGATGATTTCTTTCCATGTTTTCTTGTGTTCTTAAGAATTATGCTGTCAGCTTTATTCATCCACTGTGCTGCTTCAATTTTGTTCAATTGAATGTCTTTACAGGCAAACTTGGAGAAAATGTGCAGGACCCTTGAGGACCAGATGTCAGAATATAGAACAAAATACGAAGAAGGACAACGCAGCATCAATGACTTAACCATGCAAAAAGCTAGGTTGCAAACCGAAAATGGTATGTACTCTGATAGGCTATCACTTCAGTTGTTTTTTTAGACATATTTCTAAGATCACACACTACTTTCTGTAATGTAATGGTTATAATTCTATCTAGGGGAGCTTTCTAGACAGCTTGAAGAGAAGGATTCCTTGGTCTCTCAGCTAACAAGAGGCAAGCAGTCCTACACCCAGCAGATTGAGGACCTCAAACGACAACTAGAGGAGGAAGTCAAGGTATTTTATTTTTTCAAAGAATTTATTACATGTACATTTAATCATTTATCCAAAGTGACTTTCAAATGATGGCAACAGAAGCAATCAAAACAACAAAAGAGCAACAATAAATAAGTGTTGTGACAAATCCCAGATAGTCTAATACAGTACAAGTTGCAAGTTTTTTTAAATTTTTTAATAATAATTAAAAACAAGTAGATAGAATAGAATACGAATAGAGAACACTAATGTTAGAGGGTCAAGTTTAATTTCCATTGCATTTCTATGTATACTGTTAACTATACATTTTCAATGTTCATAGGCTAAGAATGCCCTGGCTCATGCAGTTCAGTCTGCTCGTCATGATGCTGATCTACTGAGGGAACAGTATGAGGAGGAACAAGAAGCCAAAGCTGAGTTGCAGCGTAGTCTGTCCAAGGCAAACTCTGAAGTGGCTCAGTGGAGAACCAAGTATGAAACTGATGCCATCCAGAGGACTGAGGAGCTGGAGGATGCTAAGTATGAACAAGAAATACAGTATTTCATATAGTTCGATTGATCTATAAAAATCTTGATCTTATTGAAAGACAAAGGCCTCACTAAGTTGTTTTGGAACTATTTCTGTTTATTCATGAAGGAAGAAACTTGCCCAGCGTCTGCACGATGCAGAAGAAGCTGTGGAAGCAGTCAATGCTAAATGTTCCTCACTGGAGAAGACCAAGCACAGGCTGCAGAATGAGATTGAAGATCTCATGGTAGATGTGGAGAGATCCAATGCTGCTGCTGCTGCTCTGGACAAGAAGCAAAGAAACTTTGACAAGGTGAATAAAACACGCTTACTTATAGATAAATAATCTTTCAGTATTCATCAATCTCCAATGGTAGCTAATCAAAGTCTCTGAAACTATCAAACAGGTCCTAGCCGAATGGAAGCAGAAATATGAGGAGTCTCAGAGTGAGCTGGAAAGCTCCCAGAAGGAAGCCAGATCTCTGAGCACTGAACTATTCAAACTGAAGAACTCTTATGAGGAGTCTCTGGATCATTTGGAGACCATGAAGAGAGAAAACAAGAACCTCCAAGGTGCCCTTTGTTTATTAGTCAGCTAAGAATTCACATATCACAAAATGTAAATATTTCTCTTTGCTTTTTATGCATTAACCTATATTACCTTCCCTAACAACAGAGGAGATTTCTGATCTCACTGAACAAATTGGTGAGAGTGGAAAGAACATTCATGAACTAGAGAAAATTCGTAAGCAGTTGGAGCAGGAAAAATCTGAAATTCAAGCAGCTCTGGAGGAAGCTGAGGTAAATCTAGATATCTAATTGTTGATATTTTTAGTGTTTTTTGTGTATTAATTCAAAAGAAAACAATAATGGGTATTCTAATAGAAGTGAACATGCTTTTTAATAACTAAGTTAACTGATCTGTCAGGGCTCCCTGGAGCATGAAGAAGGAAAGATTCTTAGAGCTCAACTGGAGTTCAGCCAGATCAAAGCTGACATTGAACGTAAGCTGTCTGAGAAAGATGAAGAGATGGAGCAGACCAAGAGGAACCAGCAGAGAATGATTGATACCCTGCAGAGCTCACTGGAATCAGAGACTCGCAGCAGGAATGAAGCTCTCAGACTGAAGAAGAAGATGGAGGGAGACCTCAATGAGATGGAGATTCAGCTCAGCCAGGCTAACAGACAGGCTTCAGAAGCCCAGAAGCAACTCAAGGGTCTTCATGGACATCTCAAAGTATGCTAGATTTTTCTTTCACCAAAAATGTGTAATGCAAAAGTGAAATCTTATAAAGTTCTGCAGTCTTTTAATTTATAAAAAATGGTACTTTACAGGATATCCAAATTCAGCTGGATGACACTCTTCGCAGTAATGATGATCTCAAAGAGAACATCGCCATTGTGGAGAGACGCAACAATCTGCTGCAGGCTGAACTGGACGAGCTGAGATCCCTGGTGGAACAGACTGAGAGAGGAAGGAAACTGGCTGAGCAGGAGCTGCTGGACATCAGCGAGAGAGTCCAGCTCCTGCATTCTCAGGTATGACAGCTCTGTACTAGACAAACACTAGTAACAACCCTTACAATATCATCTAGAAACCGTGTGAATGTCAATATTGTCTATGTTTAGAACACCAGTCTGCTGAATCAGAAGAAGAAGCTGGAGGGAGATAATTCTCAGCTTCAGACTGAGGTTGAGGAGGCAGTGCAGGAGTGCAGGAATGCTGAGGAAAAAGCCAAGAAGGCTATCACTGATGCTGCCATGATGGCAGAGGAGCTGAAGAAGGAGCAGGACACCAGCGCTCATCTGGAGCGCATGAAGAAGAACATGGAGCAAACCATCAAGGACCTGCAGCACCGTCTGGATGAAGCTGAGCAGATCGCCATGAAGGGAGGCAAGAAGCAGGTCCAGAAACTGGAAGCCAGGGTTAGTTTATCAAACTCAGGTCTTAACAATGCATTTTCTTTTCACACATCTTGTATGTTTGTTATTATTTATGAATATATGTACTCAGAGCTTCAGAATTGGTCAGTTTGAAATTATTTTGGATTTCTCTAGGTGAGAGAGCTGGAAAATGAGGTGGAGATAGAACAGAGAAAGGCGAGCGAATCTGTGAAAGGAGTTCGTAAATATGAGAGGCGCATCAAGGAGCTCACCTACCAGGTCACTTTCAATATTCAATACGATTTCTCTATCCTCAAACCACCCAGACCAAAAATAATCAAAAGTCTATTAACAGACTGAGGAAGACCGCAAGAATCTGGCTCGCCTTCAAGACCTGGTGGACAAACTCCAGCTGAAAGTCAAGTCCTACAAGAGAGCTGCTGAGGAGGCGGTGAGTTCATTTCGTCATCTCTTTACTGTATATATACACTGTTCTGTACATTGTCTTTGCCAACAACCTTTTGTTTTAATCAGGAGGAACAGGCTAATTCTAATCTGGCCAAGTTCCGTAAGATGCAGCATGAGCTGGATGAGGCAGAGGAGAGGGCTGATATTGCTGAATCTCAGGTCAACAAGCTGAGAGCCAAGAGCCGTGATTCAGGATCCAAGGTAATTTTTTTTGTCCAATTAAAAATTCTGATATAGTACAGCATAGCTTGCCATGATACTTACATTCTTTTTGCTCTCTTATTACAGAAAGGAAAGGATGAAGAGTAATCCTCCAAAATAAAGCTTTTGTTTGCTGTGAAACCACATTCATGTACTGGTTCTGATGAAGCAATAAAAACCGCAATTCTGAATTCTGAACTTCTTCCGTTTCTGCTTCCATTCAGCCTCACCATGCATCTAAAGTACAAAAGTGGGCATTAAGGGTGTGATTGAAAAACAAACAGACATGTTGTAATTGTATTATCTGCTGCAGGCTGAACTGGACGAGCTGAGATCCCTGGTGGAACAGACTGAGAGAGGAAGGAAACTGGCTGAGCAGGAGCTGCTGGACGTCAGCGAGAGAGTCCAGCTCCTGCATTCTCAGGTATGACAGCTCTGTACTAGACAAACACTAGTAACAACCCTTACAATATCATCTAGAAACCGTGTGAATGTCAATATTGTCTATGTTTAGAACACCAGTCTGCTGAATCAGAAGAAGAAGCTGGAGGGAGATAATTCTCAGCTTCAGACTGAGGTTGAGGAGGCAGTGCAGGAGTGCAGGAATGCTGAGGAAAAAGCCAAGAAGGCTATCACTGATGCTGCCATGATGGCAGAGGAGCTGAAGAAGGAGCAGGACACCAGCGCTCATCTGGAGCGCATGAAGAAGAACATGGAGCAAACCATCAAGGACCTGCAGCACCGTCTGGATGAAGCTGAGCAGATCGCCATGAAGGGAGGCAAGAAGCAGGTCCAGAAACTGGAAGCCAGGGTTAGTTTATCAAACTCAGGTCTTAACAATGCATTTTCTTTTCACACATCTTGTATGTTTGTTATTATTTATGAATATATGTACTCAGAGCTTCAGAATTGGTCAGTTTGAAATTATTTTGGATTTCTCTAGGTGAGAGAGCTGGAAAATGAGGTGGAGATAGAACAGAGAAAGGCGAGCGAGTCTGTGAAAGGAGTTCGTAAATATGAGAGGCGCATCAAGGAGCTCACCTACCAGGTCACTTTCTCTGATATATAAATGTGTTTTTATTCATGCAAAGATTTTATGAAACAACACAATTAGTGACAAAGTCAATTTATGCCCTATGACTACATATACAGACTGAGGAGGACCGTAAGAATCTGGCACGTCTTCAGGACCTGGTGGACAAACTCCAGCTGAAGGTTAAGTCCTACAAGAGAGCTGCTGAGGAGGCGGTAAGTTAAAGTTAATTTCAGTAACAATGTATGCATTTATTGAAATCTAAAGACATTTTAATCATGCTTATGTTTACAAAAATAAATAAAAAATAGCAATGTCGGAAGAATTTACTAAATTTGTATATTTATCTTAATCTGGAGACTTAAAAAAACTCAAAATATGCCTAGTCCCCCAGCTGAGTCTGGCTCCTCAGTGTTTTCCCCTTCACTTCCTAAACAGCTTCTTTCTAAGATAAAGTTACATTTTGCTTGCTCACTGTAAGCTTTCATATAGCTTAAGCATGATTGCCATTATTTTCTGGGTTGAATCCATTTGGATTGTGATTAACTTACAATAAAATTGTGACTTGATTGCTTGGCATAGAATTGCTTGAAAATATATTTCCATGTGTTTTCAGGAGGAGCAGGCCAATTCCAATCTGGGCAAGTTCCGTAAAATTCAGCATGAGCTGGATGAAGCAGAAGAGAGGGCTGATATTGCTGAATCTCAGGTCAACAAGCTGAGAGCCAAGAGCAGAGACACTAGCGCTAAGGTAAGTGTTTGTTTTCAGCATACAAATGTTAAATGATTTGGCAGATGTGATGCATATATCTTTTACTGAAAGTAAACTCTAAAGCAAACTAAAGGAACTAGTTGACTGTGTCAACCTACACATAAATGTTTCAATAATTTTTGTGGAAAACAATATTCTGTTGCCACAAAAGCCTTGATAAGCAGAGCTAATGGCAACTCCATTGAGAAATATGTTAGTGCAATTATATTTGGCAAGAAAACGAATGAATCCTAAACAACTATTTTCATGGGCAAAATGTATTACTTTTTTTTTTTAACAAGAATTAATCTTACGTCTTTTTTCTCCCTTGAACAGAAAGGACATGATGAGGAATGAAGCTCTGCCATCTCTCAAAATCTGTTGCGTCTCTTTGAATCCATTAGTCTCTAGATCAATAGAATAAAGCAAATGTGCACATGAAACTTTTGCCACATTGTGTTATTTAAAAACTAAATTGGCATCATCACAAGAGGTATAAACTGTGTGCTTTACATAACTAAGTCAAATCATACTTGCTAAAATCTTTTTGATCAGGCATTAGCTGACTACTACAAAATTCTAATTTTGTCAAGATTTGGTGTATGGTTCATGTAGTCACAAGCAATAATGGATAAACAAAACATTCTGCAATAAAATCCACATCATTGGCTAAGAAATCCACAATAATTCATATCATTCTCCCAAAACAAAGAACCATTAACTCAAAGGTTAACTTACCTTTTCCAATCGTCACAAATAAAAAACAAAAAATTCCAGGAGCAAAAATGTTTCAGATGAGTGAACTGTCCGGTACAGAACTACTCAATGGCTAGGACGGATACAGTATGACACGTGCCTGTTGTTGCTCAAGGTGATGCAGTGGCTCCAACAGACGTGTTGTATAAAAGAGGAGTCGGGGAAGGGAAGGGGTTACTCAACACTTGAGAGGATGAAGAAAGAGTAGTAATTTTAACACTTGTCACTTGTGCTATATTAAGAGTTCCATAAAGCTTAGCACATACTATATATAAGAGGAGCCGCTGACGCACATGATGTAGAACATCTTTAGGCAGTAAAAGAGGTTTTAAGGATGTAAATACTTGCACACAGAAGCTTGACAATGACGATTTTCAATAAATTGAAGACAATTTGTGCATTAACATTGTTGAATTAGAGGTAGACTTAGCTCTTAAAAGGTCAAGGTGGTTAAACAATATGCCAAGTACGGCATTGTTCTCCCTCAATAGGTCATGTAACTTAAGTACTACGAGTTCCAGTAATGGACGTCTACAGATGAGATATGCCCTACATACTGTGTCTCAAAGCATGACACAACCCTTGCTGATCTCTTCAATCATAGAGGGCTCAAAGGAATTTAACAGGTTATCTTTGTCCTCAAGGCTAAAGTAAAGGAAACAATGCCATGTAAACAAGACAACTTGAAGGGTGACCCACGGTCAGCTCTCTGAGGGACAGTAACAGACATAAACCACGTGAACCAGTGCTCTGAAGCATATAGGGGGCTATTTGTAAACTTTTCAGCATGGGTACACGATGCAGCAGATGCACAATGCATTTAGACTTATACTGGTTAGAGTTCCTTTTTGTTTTGATATATTTTTTTAGATACATGTACAAATTGATGTTAATATTTAAAATATCCACTGCACACTGAAGTGATGAGCTTGGTCTAGTCTATTATGATAAAGTGCAGACGATCATGACAATTGCAGTGTACAGCCACCAGAGGGTGTCATTTTGGTGATCAACTGTTCAAACTGTTAAGTACGGTGGCAGAGAAGTGCAAAACAAATCACAATTCTGAAAACAAAATAACAAAATACAAACGCAAATGCAAGTCTAAAAAACAAAATAACAATTCAGAAAACACAACAACAATTCAGAAAACATTATAACAAGTCAGAAAACACAATGACAAATCAGACAAACCGGAAGAGGTAGGTATAGTTTGAGACCGCGCCATTGGTTTGGGATTACTCACCACTGACTGGACGAGATATCTGTCAATCAACATATACAGAGAAGAACCAGCCGAAGAACAGCAGAGTCCTGGTAGAAAGTTCAGAGATGGTATTAAAGTAGCTCAGTTTAAATGT
>NW_015505900.1:482972-484030 GCF_001515645.1 Sinocyclocheilus grahami
CAGCGCCATTGGTTTGGGATTACTCACCGCTGACTGGACGAGATATCTGTCAATCAACATATACAGAGAAGAACCAGCCGAAGAACAGCAGAGTCCTGGTAGAAAGTTCAGAGATGGTATTAAAGTAGCTCAGTTTAAATGTGTTGTATGAATTGCCCTTACTCTGGAATAAAAAATATGGAGTGTCTTTTTACATTTAGTTAAAAGTGGCTGTATATCATCAGTTCCAGCGGCGCAGATGGATAAGCACGTATCATTGGCTTTTTGACGCGATCGACCCGGGTTCGATCCCGCCTTTTGCCGAACTTTTTTTCCTCCCTTTTCAAATCTCGTATTAGCAATGGATTCTATTTACACTAAGTGAAAATAGCAGTATTTTTAGCAATATGCTATTTACACTAAGTGAAAATACCTAGTTACACTATGTTAAAATAGCAGGATTTCTACTATCAAGTATACTACTTGTTGCAAATAGTGGCAATTATTTGCACTTCAGTATTGTAGTACATTATAAAACAGTATGCAATAATAACGTATTGAGTGTAAATTTTAAATTGTAGGGATGCCACCTTATTGGTACAATAAAGCCCTCCCTACCCTAACCCTACCCAATACTTTATTTTCAACGTTTTTATTATTTCCTTAATTTTTATTGAAAATAAATGCCTTTACGATGTGATACGAGATTTGAAAAAGGAGAAAAAAATAGTTCGGCAAAAGGTGGAACCGAACCCGGGTCGATCGCGTCAAAAAGCCAACGTCAAGCGCTTATCCATCTGCGCCACTGGAGCTGATGATTTACAGCCACTTTTAAGGTAAGGACAACTCATACAATACTTTTAAACTGAGGTACTTTAATACCATCTCTGAACTTTCTACCAGGACTCTGCTGTTCTTCGGCTGGTTCTTCTCTGTATACGGTGATTGACAGATGTCTCGTCCAGTCAGCGGTGAGTAATCCCAAACCAATGGCGCTGTCTCAAACTATACCTACCTCTTCCGGTTTGTCTGATTTGTCGTTGTGTTTTCTGACTTGTTATTTTGTTTTCGAATTTGTC
>NW_015505900.1:484385-519466 GCF_001515645.1 Sinocyclocheilus grahami
CCGATCGCGTCAAAAGCCCAACGTCAAGCGCTTATCCATCTGCGCCACTGGAGCTGATGATTTACAGCCACTTTTAAGGTAAGGACAACTCATACAATACTTTTAAACTGAGGTGCGTTTGTATTTTGTTATTTTGTTTTCAGAATTGTGATTTGTTTTGCACTTCTCTGCCACCGTAGTTAAGCATTATACAACGCTTTCAAAAAGTGAGACCAGTAGTTAATGCAAATTTTATATTCTTCTAAATACATTTTGGTGTTAAATACGTGATGTATAATAAATGGTATTATCAGCATAACAATTATGAACAAATTTCAGAAGTGGAGAACGTGAAGTGAAATGCAAAACCCGATGATCTTTTTATCCAGAATGATTTGAGAATGTTCCAAAGAGCACCTTGTGATTCAGTTTACACAGAAACTATATGCATGATCAATATCACATTTACTGTAGCGGCCAAGAAGTAGTCCGAAACATTTTCTCATTCAGCTTTGTTTCAAATTTTTCAAAAATCCTAAAACTTTTTTTTTGTCCATGTTTAAATTAGATTTTCAAACACTGATTTTCAAATGTGGTCTCAACATTTTGAAAAAGAGTTATTTTACCACCACTGAGAAACTATTACAGTTTTAACTATTATTATTAATATTATTTTACATTTTATGTTTTCATTTTAAATGTAGCTAGTTTTAGCAATTATTTTTGTGAGTTTAAATGTCTATATATTTTATTTAGTTATTTTAGTACATCATTAAATTAAATTAAATTAAAATGAGAAATGTTGCCTTGACACCTAGTTGAAATAAAATAATTTTACATTTTGTAATATTTTATGCCAGTTAGTTTTTATTTTATTTCAAGTAACACTTTTTTTTAAAGTTCTTCTGTGTGTGTGTGTGTGTGTGTGTGTGTGTGTGTGTCTGATAGAAATGACATGCCATAAAATGCATTTTCTCCAGGAAACATTTCTCTTTGCAAAGCCCCCCCTTTGAAATGTGTGTGTGTGGGTGTGTGTGTGTGTGTGTGTGTGTATGTGTGTGTATGATAGAAATGACATGCCATAAAATGCATTTTCTCTTTGCAAAGCCCCCCTTTGAAATCATCAGCTTCATTGCTATAACATTTGTGGGCTATTTTGAAATGATTTGAAGGTCTTATGTAGATAATATATATTGTGTTATGTCTTCTGCTCAGGCTGGAGTCTCCTACACATTCGCTATTCATGGAGGAAACTATAACAAGATGTGTCCATGATATGTGAAAATGTAACACTAAAAAAAAAAACTTTTGTAAAGATTTGATATCTTGAAAAAATAACATACATATGGGACAAAAATAGCACCATTGTGACTTAGATCCTTTCTGATCTTTCATGTTTCGCCACACCACATGCTAAACTGCTGTGACTGACACAAACATTTTTTTCAGGCTCCCAAAAAAAGCTACACACACACAAGTGACCCAGACCAAATACAGAGTCAACGTCACGGTCATTGTGCCTCTATATAAAGTGATACGTTACAACACAATGGTTCAAGCTCACATCATTGTACCACCTAAAGGTAAGATGGTTTGTGTTTGTAAATATCAAATCTTTGCGATACAGCTGCACAAATAATTTAGATTAAATTGTTAATGAGGACTGAATAATAGAATAGGATTAATTTTTATTAATGATGCTTATTTTTCATTGCAAGGACTTGGGACTTTTCTTGGATTTTGTCTGGTAAGGCATGCTTTTATAAAGGTCCACACGTTTTTATCCAATATTTTCATTTTGTAGCTTGTTAACTGACAGATCAATTGATGATTAGAAATATTAGGTATAGCTCATGATGATAATTATTACCTTTATTTGTATGCGCTAATGTAGATTAAATATTTATATAAGATTACATATATTTTTTATTCTAAACAAGTTTTGTCTTGTCTTCTTTGCATCAGTCTGACTGAAAGATGGGTGACGCCCTCATGGCAGAGTTTGGACCTGCTGCTCCGTTCTTACGGAAGTCAGACAAGGAGCGTCTGGAGGCCCAGACTCGGCTCTTCGACATGAAGAAGGAATGCTTTGTGCCCGACCCTGAGGTCGAGTACGTCAAAGCCTCCATCACCAGTAGAGACGGTGACAAAGTCACTGTTAACACTGAATTTGGGAAGGTATGGTTTAATCTCTGTATTGTTTGTAGACAGTAATGGTGTCAATGTAGAGTACCAACAGAAATTCTTTAGATTTGAGGTGTGAAACATCTTTTGTATGATTTCACATAAAACAATGTCATATGTCAATGGTATACCAAATGTTTTACACAATTATTAATAAAATTAAAATTTCACAGGGTACTCTGGAGGATCAAATCATCCAGTGTAATCCTGCTCTGGAGGCTTTTGGTAATGCCAAGACCATCAGAAATGACAACTCTTCCAGATTCGTAAGTGGGGTTCAAATTGGTGTACATATTTTATATTTGCTTCACAGTCTGTTGTATGAGCATGTTATATATTGTAGTCTTGCTATATTTACAGGGTAAATTTATCCGTATCCATTTTGGAGTCAGTGGAAAGTTAGCTTCTGCTGACATTGAGACGTGTAAGTACTTTACTGCCCAACATCATTCCAACAATCACATATTAATGAAATGTATCTGTTTTGTTATTCATCTATGCATCCATTCATTTAGATCTGCTGGAGAAGTCTCGTGTCACTTATCAACTCAAGGCTGAGAGAGACTACCACATCTTCTACCAGATCCTGTCTCAGAAGAAACCAGAACTGCTGGGTAAAATTACCCGTCATATTCATTAACATTTAATGTTTTTAGTCTTTTCTGATTTATGTTCCCATTTCTCCTTAGAGATGCTGCTCATCACCAACAATCCCTATGACTATTCCTTCATCTCCCAGGGAGAGACACAAGTGGCTTCTATTGATGACCGTGACGAGCTGATGGCCACTGATGTGGGTGTTTGTTAACACATAGACAGTTCACAAAACAAGATACCATGTTATAAAATATTAGAAGAAATAGACAATCACATATTAATGAAATGTATCTGTTTTGTTATTCATCTATGCATCCATTCATTTAGATCTGCTGGAGAAGTCTCGTGTCACTTATCAACTCAAGGCTGAGAGAGACTACCACATCTTCTACCAGATCCTGTCTCAGAAGAAACCAGAACTGCTGGGTAAAATTACCCGTCATATTCATTAACATTTAATGTTTTTAGTCTTTTCTGATTTATGTTCCCATTTCTCCTTAGAGATGCTGCTCATCACCAACAATCCCTATGACTATTCCTTCATCTCCCAGGGAGAGACACAAGTGGCATCTATTGATGACCGTGACGAGCTGATGGCCACTGATGTGGGTGTTTGTTAACACATAGACAGTTCACAATACAAGATACCATGTTATAAAATATTAGAAGAAATAGTCCACCCAAAATTTTAAATTCTGTCATGAAGACTTTTGACACTATGACTGCATTTCTGCTGTGAAACACAAAATGATAATTTTGTGTAAGAGCATGAACATGTTGGAAAAACATCTTCTTTTGTGCTTCACAGAAGTCTGTCTGTCATGCAGGTTTAGAATGACTTGATGACTAAATGATTCTCAATTTTGGCCATCTATTCCTTTAAAGAGTTTAAAGGAAGACTTTTAATGAACTTGTCAAAAAGAAGAATATTAAGCATTTTGACACGCTCTGTACATTTGCTGTAGGAAGCGTTTGATGTGCTGGGCTTCACCCAAGAGGAGAAGAACAGCATCTATAAGCTGACTGGTGCCATCATGCACTACGGCAACATGAAGTTCAAGCAGAAGCAACGAGAGGAACAGGCAGAGGCTGATGGGACTGAGGGTCAGAATAAATTGCAATCTCAACTTTATAAATGGAAAAAATGTCTAAGATATAGAGATTCATAGCTCTGTGTTCTTTTTAACATGTAGATGCTGACAAAGTCGCATATCTAATGGGACTAAACTCAGCTGACGTGATCAAGGGTTTGTGCCACCCAAGAGTCAAAGTTGGAAATGAGTGGGTCACCAAGGGACAGAATGTCCAGCAGGTAAAAAATGAGAAGAATATTCGGTAACACTTTAAAATAAGGTTCATTGGTTACTTTACTACTTTTGTTAACATGAACTCAGAATGCAGAAACAATACTTCTACAGCATTTATTTATCTCAGTTAATTTCAACATTTACTAATGCATTATTAAAATCTAAAGTTGTGCATGTTAACATTAGATAATGCACAGTGAATTAACATGAACCAACAATGAACAACTGTATTTTCATTACCATCAGAATCTGCAGAAAGGGATTCCCCAACAGGATCCTGTATGGAGATTTCAAACAACGGTAAGTATGAAACTAAATGGCTTTTATGTCCTACAAAATAATTTTATGTGAGATTTCACCAACTCTGTTTGCAGCATTTGCTAGAAATAAACAAATACATATGTTTAAAAATAATAATAATAATGCACTAAAAGCATAAAATGATTGTTAATGTGTTTCTTTTTTGTAGGTACCGGATCCTAAATCCAGCTGCTATCCCTGAGGGACAGTTCATTGATAATAAGAAGGGTGCGGAAAAGCTTCTGGGTTCTCTGGACATTGACCACAGCCAGTACAAGTTAGGACATACTAAGGTATTTTTATATTAACAATATCTTTTTACAAAGGCACTGTTCTATTTTCATTCTTTTTGACACAAAATTCTTTGCTATGCAGGTGTTTTTTAAGGCTGGTCTTCTGGGTACTCTTGAAGAGATGAGAGACGACCGTCTTGCACTTATTATTACTGGAATTCAGTCCAGATCTCGTGGTTTTCTATCAAGAATGGAGTTCCAGAAAATTGTGGAGAGAAGGTTAGTTTTCATCCATTTAGATTTTAAACTTTTTTCTAACTTGCAATTTATAATATAAGACTGAACATTCTTATTAAATATCTACAGAGATTCTTTGTTGGTGATTCAGTGGAACGTACGTGCCTTCATGGGTGTCAAGAATTGGCCCTGGATGAAGCTCTACTTCAAGATCAAACCTCTGCTGAAATCTGCGGAGACTGAGAAAGAGATGGCCAACATGAAGGAAGAATTTCTGAAGTTGAAGGAGGCTTATGCCAAATCTGAAGCTCGCAGAAAGGAGCTTGAGGAAAAGATGGTTTCCCTTCTCCAAGAGAAGAATGACCTTCAGCTTGCAATGCAGTCTGTAAGTAACACGGGGGACTACAATTCTGCACTCTTTACTCTAATCCTCTGACATGTTTCACACAATACAAGACCCACTAGAGCAGATGCTAATGGCTAGTATGCTTGATACAGTTGCGTTCATACAGGATATCGTTTTTTAAAGGGTCATGAAACCCCAGAATATTTTTTATGAGATTTTAGCGGAGGTGTTTGTGTTGCACATCATAGAAGACAATGTTAGCATCTGATAATTTTACCTGTTGGAGAAAACTGGTTAATTTTAAGCTTTTTTGCGCTATTTTCATCTTCTGGGTTTAAAATCTACATCGTGTTAGTACATCGATGATGAGTCGGTGTCTATTAAATTTTCCATGAGACTGTGTGTTCTTATCCTATGAGAAGACGCTTCGCTTAAATATTCACAACAACATGTGCCGGTTTGCTATGACAGACGCTTCAGACAGTGAGATGACATTAACTGAGAGAAACGTTCATGGATCGGAGTGTTTGTTTTTGCTTTGTAATAAGAGTTCAGCACAAACGCGATTCATTCACTGAGTGAGTGTAAACGTTTTTACAGCTCTGTAACACAACCCGTCAAAAGGCAAGGGTGACCCATACTCGCAATTTGTGCTCTGCATTTAACCCATCCAAGTGCACACACACAGTAGTGGACACATATACACCGTGAATACACACCCGGAGCAGTGGGCAGCCATATTGTGCGGCGCACAGGGAGCAGTTGGGGGTTCAAGGGTTCAAGGGTATTGAGGGTGGAAGAGAGTGCTGTACATTCACTCCCCCACCGACAATTCCTGCTGGACCTGAGACTCGAACTCACAACCTTCGGGTTACAAGTCTGACTCTCTAACCATTAGGCCAGGACTGCCCCAGATGGTTGGTAATTTTTCAATTCCTCAAAAAGTGGCCCGATTCTTGAATGGAGAGGTTTATTCACCAGTGGGTAAGGGGGCTTGGTCGATGTGAAATCATCCATGGGTGACGTCCCCTACCCTTGCGGAAATAAGCCTGTCACCACAGCATATATATATATATTATTTATGAAGAGTTCATTTGCAAAAACAGATAACTCTCTGAGCACTGATAATTCTCAGAAACCATGTTTTTTTCATTGTGCATTCCAATTAATCTCAATCAAACTTTAGTTGGGTTATTTTGAATAGGTTAAAAAATAACTAAAAATTACAGCTAACTAACACAATAAAAGCATGATTACATAATAAAAAACATGATTTTTGAAAATGTCAAAAAAATGAGTTTTTGCAAATAAACTATTCATATATATATATATTACAAGAGGTTTGATATTTGCACATATTCAGATTTGAATTATCAAATGTATAATTAAATTTTTTGTAATGTTGCAAAGACATTAAAATTAATGCAAAGAATTTTCTGTATCTGTCAACAGGAGCAAGATAATCTTTGCGATGCTGAGGAGAGATGTGAGGGTCTGATCAAGAACAAGATCCAGTTTGAAGCCAAAGTCAAAGAAATGACTGAGAGACTGGAGGATGAAGAAGAAATGAATGCTGAGCTGACTGCCAAGAAACGAAAGCTGGAGGATGAATGTTCTGAACTCAAGAAGGACATTGATGATCTTGAACTCACTCTGGCCAAAGTGGAGAAAGAGAAACATGCCACTGAAAACAAGGTTAGCTGTTAAACCTCCTGTAGTTTTTCAGTATTACACATTCTTTGAGTGTTTTCTGATCTAATGCCCTTTGCTTAGGTTAAAAATCTCACAGAGGAAATGTCAGCACTTGATGAAATCATTGCTAAGTTGACCAAGGAGAAGAAAGCTCTGCAGGAGGCCCATCAGCAAACACTAGATGACCTCCAGAGTGAGGAAGACAAAGTCAACACTCTCACCAAAGCCAAAGCCAAGCTGGAGCAACAAGTGGATGATGTGAGAGCCAGAAAACATAACACTGGAATTAAATAAATTGCATATTTATTTGTAATTATAATTATTTATTATTATTTTGGATTAAATTTAGCTTGAAGGTTCCCTGGAACAAGAAAAGAAAATTCGCATGGATCTTGAGAGAGCTAAAAGAAAGCTTGAGGGTGACTTGAAGTTGACTCAAGAGAATTTGATGGACTTAGAAAATGATAAGCAGCAGATGGATGAGCGGCTAAAGAAGTAAGATATATTATATATAATAAAATCTTTAGAATCCAATTTTAATATTAAAAGACGTTTTAATCCATTTTGTATCATCTTGTTTATTTGGCAGAAAAGACTTTGAGATCAGCCAGCTCAACAGCAAGATTGAAGATGAGCAGGTTATGGCAGCCCAACTCCAGAAGAAACTGAAGGAGCTGCAGGTAAAATTCATCATTCTTAAAAGGTTATATTGTACGACAGTTAGGAATGCTAGCATTAACTTTGGTTTCTTCACATCACCAGGCCAGAATTGAAGAGCTTGAGGAAGAGCTGGAGGCTGAGAGAGCTGCTCGTGCCAAAGTTGAGAAACAGAGAGCTGATCTGTCCAGAGAACTGGAGGAGATCAGCGAGAGGCTGGAGGAGGCTGGTGGAGCCACTGCTGCTCAGATCGAGATGAACAAGAAACGTGAAGCAGAGTTACAGAAACTGCGCAGAGACCTTGAAGAGGCTACTCTGCAACATGAGGCCACCGCTGCTACACTGAGGAAGAAACATGCCGACAGTGTAGCTGATCTGGGAGAGCAGATTGACAACCTTCAGAGAGTGAAGCAGAAGCTGGAGAAAGAGAAGAGTGAACTCAGACTGGAACTGGATGACGTGGTCTCCAACATGGAGCAGCTTGTAAAGGCAAAGGTGAGTAAGAGAAATTATGGGTCTAACACATAACTTATGTGTTGTCAGTAAAAGAAAGCAATCAAATATCATATATTTAATCCTCAAGGCAAACCTGGAGAAAATGTGCAGAACTCTGGAAGACCAGATGAGTGAGTACAGAACCAAGGCTGAGGAAGGCCAGCGCACAATCAATGACTTCACCATGCAAAAAGCCAAGCTGCAAACTGAGAATGGTAAAAGCACAAAATATTGTTATGTTACCTACTGTGCCATAATGATCATTAATTTAAAAAAAAAAAATTTGATATTGGATTTCAGGTGAACTGTCCAGACAGCTAGAGGAGAAAGACTCCCTGGTGTCTCAGTTGACCAGAGGCAAGCAGTCCTACACTCAGCAGATTGAAGACCTCAAGAGACAACTAGAGGAAGAAATCAAGGTTTTCAAAATCTCATTCTCAGCTCAATTTTTTTTGCCAAAGATTTAAGCAATTAGATAAAAATTCACTGGAACCAAATATTTGTTTGTCTTTAGGCTAAGAATGCCCTGGCTCATGCAGTTCAGTCTGCTCGTCATGATGCTGATCTGCTGAGGGAACAGTATGAGGAGGAACAAGAAGCCAAAGCTGAGCTGCAGCGCAGTATGTCCAAGGCAAACTCTGAGGTGGCTCAGTGGAGAACCAAGTATGAAACTGATGCCATCCAGAGGACTGAGGAGCTAGAGGAAGCCAAGTAAGAAACAAATATTTAAAACTTGAAAGAGTTTTGGCCTTTAATAATGAGATAAAATATCTTTTGACTTTTCCGCTGGGGTTCGCTGCCTATTAAACGTTAAAATTCAGTAATGAGTGATGCTTCAGATGTTCAATATTTTTGGTATTTTGATGATTTATAATAGGAAGAAACTGGCTCAGCGTCTGCAAGATGCAGAAGAAGCTGTGGAAGCAGTCAATGCTAAATGCTCCTCACTAGAGAAGACCAAGCACAGGCTGCAGAATGAGATTGAAGATCTCATGGTAGATGTGGAGAGATCCAATGCTGCTGCTGCAGCTCTGGACAAGAAGCAAAGAAACTTTGACAAAGTAAGGGAAAGTGAAAGTACCTGGAAAAGCACAGTCGCCATATAATTGCAAAATGAAATAGCATGTAAAATAACAATAATATTCAGAAAACTGTCAATGTTAAATTTATATTAATTTAAGTTTCTAACTATGGAGAGGGTCCAGTACTATTCTTTAATGGAAAAACACTTGATTAAAATGGTTCTGCTCTTATTAACATTGGTAACTTTAACCAGGTTCTGGCTGAGTGGAAGCAGAAGTATGAGGAGTCCCAAACTGAACTGGAAAGTTCTCAAAAAGAAGCTAGATCTCTGAGCACTGAACTCTTTAAATTGAAAAACTCATATGAGGAGTCAATGGACCACCTTGAGAGCATGAAGAGGGAGAACAAGAATCTCCAAGGTAAGGATGGTTTTACAACTCCAAACCATTAGTTTAATTCCTTGTATTTGTGAGGTTATATGTTATTTTGGTGACACTTTAGTATAGGAACCAATTCTCACTATTAACTAGTTGCTTATTAGAATGCCTATTATTAACGTATTGGCTGTTTATTAGTACTTATAAAGCGCATATTCCGCATGACCATATTCTACATCCCTAATCCTACCCAATGCCAAAACTTAAACTTAACTACCTTACTAACTAATAATAAGCAGCAAATTAGAAGTGTACTGAGGCAAAATTCATAGTTAATGGTTTGCAATAGCAAAAATTTGATTATTGGACCATTATTTCTATTGCACAGAGGAAATCTCTGACCTCACTGAGCAACTTGGTGAGAGTGGGAAGAATATTCATGAGCTGGAGAAAATTCGGAAACAACTGGAGCAGGAGAAACAAGAGATACAAACTGCTCTGGAGGAGGCTGAGGTAAAACAAAAGCAACCCCCCAATTCATATTCAGCTGACTTGTTTAAAGCAATCGGTTATTCCAGATTATTTTAAGGGAGGTGACCTCCTACCCCAAAACAAAGGGTTACACAAAAATGTGATCTCAGTAATAACACCCCTTTTTCTCTTCATAGGGTTCCCTTGAACACGAGGAAAGCAAGATCCTTAGAGCTCAGCTGGAGTTCAATCAGGTCAAAGCTGATATTGAACGTAAGCTGGCTGAGAAAGATGAAGAGATGGAGCAGGCCAAGAGGAACCAGCAGAGAGTGGTTGATACCCTGCAGAGCTCACTGGAATCAGAGACTCGCAGCAGGAATGAAGCTCTCAGACTGAAGAAGAAGATGGAGGGAGACCTCAATGAGATGGAGATTCAGCTCAGCCAGGCTAACAGACAGGCTTCAGAAGCCCAGAAGCAACTCAAGGGTCTTCATGGACATCTCAAGGTATGATGAATCTTCAGTTCAGATTTGATGACGCTTACGTGAAATACCACTTTGTTCTGCAGTCTTTTCATTTGTAAATCTTGTACTTCACAGGATTCCCAAATTCAGCTGGATGACGCTCTGCGCAGTAATGATGATCTCAAAGAGAACATCGCCATTGTGGAGAGACGCAACAATCTGCTGCAGGCTGAACTGGACGAGCTGAGATCCCTGGTGGAACAGACTGAGAGAGGAAGGAAACTGGCTGAGCAGGAGCTGCTGGACATCAGCGAGAGAGTCCAGCTCCTGCATTCTCAGGTATGACAGCTCTGTACTAGACAAACACAAGTAACAACCCTTACAATATCATCTAGAAACCGTATGAATGTCAATATTGTCTATGTTTAGAACACCAGTCTGCTGAATCAGAAGAAGAAGCTGGAGGGAGATAATTCTCAGCTTCAGACTGAGGTTGAGGAGGCAGTGCAGGAGTGCAGGAATGCTGAGGAAAAAGCCAAGAAGGCTATCACTGATGCTGCCATGATGGCAGAGGAGCTGAAGAAGGAGCAGGACACCAGCGCTCATCTGGAGCGCATGAAGAAGAACATGGAGCAAACCATCAAGGACCTGCAGCACCGTCTGGATGAAGCTGAGCAGATCGCCATGAAGGGAGGCAAGAAGCAGGTCCAGAAACTGGAAGCCAGGGTAAGCTGCTGATGTTTTTAGAAACAAGTCTATTGTGTTTTCTGTAAAATGTGCATTATGTTTGATTAGCTAAAATTCTTACACATCTGTTAGGTGAGAGAGCTGGAAAGTGAGGTGGAGATAGAACAGAGAAAGGCCAGTGACTCTGTCAAGGGGATTCGTAAATATGAAAGACGCATCAAAGAACTCACCTACCAGGTAGGAAAAATATTGCCTACAAGCAGTTTGTGCCTTGGCTGATTTGATTGTTATTTACTAAATACATAAAATGTATTCAATTTATTTAATGCAATTTATAAAACACATATATATATTGCATGTGCTTAAAATATTTTTTTGGTTTGCATAGACTGAGGAAGACCGAAAGAATCTGGCTCGCCTGCAGGATCTGGTGGACAAACTCCAGCTGAAGGTCAAGTCCTACAAGAGAGTTGCCGAGGAGGCTGTACGTATACCTTTTCCATCATATGATCATATGCAATTATTGTATATGGCTAATTCTGATTTTCACAAATACCTTTACGTATATTCTATAGGAAGAACAAGCCAATTCTAGTCTGGGCAAGTTCCGTAAGATTCAGCATGAGCTGGATGAAGCAGAAGAGAGGGCTGATATTGCTGAATCTCAGGTCAACAAGCTGAGAGCCAAGAGCCGTGATACAGGATCCAAGGTAAGAGCAGGCAAAAATAAGCACATCGTTAAATTGACTGATATACTCTAAATCTGCACACTTTAGTGACTTGAGGATATAAAAATCAATTTATATAGTTGATTTGATGTAGCATTTGATGAAACGCATTTGGCTATGTAGCTGCTGTGGCCATTCAAAAACAACAAAAAAACAAAACAAAAAAAACATCCATGTCGATTAGTTATGTGTTGAGTTCATACCATTTTGAACTGAATTAGGTTAACATTATTTTCTTTAACATTCTTTTTGTTCCCAACAGAAGGGGGCTGATGAGGAGTGAAAATATTAACTGGATCTCTGCAAACATGGATTGCTATAATGATCTCTTCTGTAGTTTAGTAGAATAAAGCATTCATGCAAATGAATACTTCATCCCCTTTTGTCTTTTTTTAACCATGTAGACATTGCAATATCCCAACATGATCCTGTACACAGCAGTAAACCAGCTGCCTGAATGTACTGCATGTGCCACAGATTAGCCTAGTCTACTCTCAACTCTAATTCAAACTAAATAGGAACATTTCTTCAATTGTCCTTTGAAGTAGAGACAACTATACAAAGGGACGGGGTATTTTACACCTGCTTTACCAAACTACTGTAAACCACACAATGCAGATTAAGTTAGAAACCACTGAACATTACACTGTGTATATGCTAACATAGCTCAACCTCAGGGATAGGGTTGGGTATCGTTGGAATTTTATCGATTCCGATTCTGCTTATTGATTCCTAGTTTCGATTCCAAAAAGACAAAAAAATCCAATATAAAAAATTAAGTCAAACATTTATTCTGTGTCTTTTTACAAAGCATTCCGTTGCAGCTGAATAACATGAGCAAATATCAGCAGCCTACAGAACACTGCAAGAGGAATTCTGACTATGGTTTTAACAAAAACACCACAGCAAAAACAGCTAGATTAATATAAATTTCAAATATTAAAGTGTTAAAGACAAGTAAACAGTCAGTAATAAAATAGGAACAAACTATTCAAATAGCACTAGCATAAATAATGCTAAATAAAATAAATAATTCATAAATAAAATATAGATTAATTCAAGTTATTAAATATATTTAGTCAAGATCAGTGAATGATTTTCTTTTGTTCTTTGATTAACATTAATGACAGGCAGCGTGTTTATTAGGCTGCTGTCTCTTTAACACCGAAAGCATGCATATCTAAAAATACCGTACACGTGTGTTTTCTTTCTCATCTGTTTACATTCACTTAAGACAAAAACGGCTGTGTTTATGATAATATCCTGACATAGTTTTCTGCATACTGGTCGACAAATATGTAAGAAATCAGTTCTGGTCCAGAACAACCTTTTCTACAGTGGAGTGAAGTTCTTTCCACGGGTTCTAAAATGGAACCGGTTTTCGATACCCAACCCTACTCAGGGAACAAAAGAATATTAATGCATTACCATTTAACAGGATCTATTCAAATGCCTCCATCTACGCCATTAAATAAGATTCATAAATTTTTGACAGGACAGCAAAATGCAGTGAAAATTCAAGTACCATACAGCTTAGATAAGACTGTTATGGTGTCGATCTAGGATATTATTATTCTGTCTTACTGTCTACGGTGCATATGAGTTATTGTTGCGAATATGAATTGGCGATACCCAACCCTACTCAGGGAACAAAAGAATATTAATGCATTACCATTTAACAGGATCTATTCAAATGCCACCATCTACGCCATTAAATAAGATTCATAAATTTTTGACAGGACAGCAAAATGCAGTGAAAATTCAAGTACCATACAGCTTAGATAAGACTGTTATGGTGTCGATCTAGGATATTATTATTCTGTCTTACTGTTGACGGTGCATATGAGTTATTGTTGCGAATATGAATTGGTCAATATACAGTAGGGTATAGAAAAGAATCACCCCCCCCCCCTCTTTAAAATAATAACATTTTGTTGCTTTGCAGCCTGAAATGAAAGCTGACACGGTTTTTGTTTTATTCAGCTGTTGGCAATATATTCTAAACCTAAACACAAACTCCAACATGCTGTAAACATGTGAGCTGTAATGGTCAGTCACCACCACCTGAGGCCACCGCCACCCTTGAATCTCTCATTAAACATGCCTCCTTGGTGTCTATGCAGGGCAGGGAGGGGCAAGTTGTCACATCTTTCAATATCAAAATGTACATTTGTTAAAGGCTTCAAAAAATCTCTCTCTCTATATCAATTATGTTGGCAATATATTCTAAACCTAAACACAAACTCCAACATGCTGTAGACATGTGAGCTGTAATGGTCAGTCACCACCACCTGAGGCCACCGCCACCCTTGAATCTCTCATTGAACATGCCTCCTTGGTGTCTATGCAGGGCAGGGAGGGGCAAGTTGTCACATCTTTCAATATCAAAATGTACATTTGTTAAAGGCTTCAAAAAATCTCTCTCTCTCTCTCTCTATATAGATAGATAGATAGATAGATAGATAGATCGATAAAAAATGAGGTTGTTACAATTTTACAGATGCTACTTAATTTTATCCTGATATTTTTTTTGGCCATATCGCCCAGCCCTACCTGTATTCTTTGCTTCCATCACGCAGCTGGCTTGAGCAAGGGATAATGAAGAAATGACAAGCAACTCAATGGGATGGCCAGTTGGACACTTGTCGAAGTAAATCAAACAAACAGACCCCCCCAGTGTCCATTAATAGCATGGTCATGATGCACAAAGGGTCGAGTCATTGACCTTTTGGTGAGCTGAGACGTCAAAGGGCCCAAACAGCTGAGAATGAACCGCCTCCGTCTCAGGGAAGAGTGTGGATCAGAATGTTCCACCTCGTCATAGCAAGAGATGGAGCTGGCAGCTGAAGGAAAAGAGACAGGATGTTAAGGTTCTCCGGATCTTCTGTTAATCTGGAGTGAAGGCCTTAACGAGGCACTCACGCTAACCACTGAAACCACGGAAGTAACATGCTGCAGACAATTTCACATTCGACTCAAAACCTTGAGAAAACATCTGCATGACCCAACAATCTGAGATGCAAACCAGAAATGATCTCTGAACCTCCAAGTACATAGTGATGGACGGATGGCTAATAAGAAAAGCTAATATTTTGACATACACAATACACAGTTTAAGCAGGTTAAGCACATTTTCTTTTAGGGCTGCATGATTAACAAGAGAGTAATAGTGGCGCTTAATGTGATTATCAAATCGTAAAGGCTGCAATTTAATTAAATATATGAACTGCGTGTTTCAGAGTGAAGCGCGGTACTGTGTTGTTACATCTGATTATGGGCTGGTGTTTGTATTTGTATTAATATAGTTATTGTACAGTTGTAACGTAAAATAAAAATGATTATAATTATATTATTATTTAAATACCCCATTTTTGTTTTACAATGAAATATTACTGATAGTAATATTTACAATAGTATTTTAATAGTAATATCACAACAGTAATGTCTTTAGTTTTTATTTAGTAATTTTTTATAATTTTAGTTAGTTAACAATATTAATATTTTAGTTTAAATTGCTTTTTAAATCACAATCTTTATCAATTGCTTTCCCCTCAAATCATGTAGCTCTATTTTCTTCGCCTTTTTTAATATATCTAGTACAAGTTCTTCATCTATTATATGCTCTAATTTTTGAAAATCTAAATTGCAATCACTTAAAAATGAGAGAACATTTAAACTCTTCCATCCATAGCGGGTTTGCAAGTCACAATCAGACAACTTTGAGGATACTAAAATTAAAAAAATAGCGTGCACAATGCTGTGACCTTCAAATTGGATTCAGTGAACACCATAGTAGGGTTCTATGACTGTGGTATTCTAGGACCATGACAACTGGCTCAAATAACAGAAGTGAATATAATTTGTAAGTATGCATGTTCTAACGACAATACTTTGATACTGATGTTGTTAAAGGGATCACATGTTCATCCTAATCCTTATGTTAAAATATCCCATGGTTCCTAATAAAAGATGCACTACTTGCAACAATTCACACCACAGCATTTGCAGCACAAAGAGCAGCTGCTGGAGCCTCTCACACTGCAGAGGTCCCCATCTACAGCTGTCTGAGACCCTCAGCAGTGACTAAAGAAGCTGAGAAAAATGCAGTACGGTTATCTTTGTCCTCAAGGATAGAGAAAAACAATGGGACGTCAACAAGTGCATGAGGTTGAGGTCCAGTGGTACAGGCTATGACAATGGAGCAGTAGGCCTATGCTGACCTTGCGCTACGGCACAAAAGGCCAGCTGTTGGCTGTCCATCACCTCCATCAATAAACACACTTCAATTATTTGTCACGTTTATTTCCTCTTTACATAGCTAATATGACTGTCTCAATCAATGTTCATATTGAAACGTCTACAATGTGTGCAAAAGAACAACCTGATATCTCACCAAATGTGTGCAGACGCTACTTTGACAAAAAGGTGATTAGTCTTGAGCTGACAGTGGTACTTTAAATAAATGGCATTGAGTAACGTCTTACATAAGAGAATAACTTCTTTTTGTCACTGGTGACCACTTGAACAAACTTTTAAAATCTCTGCCAGTGCATCAAGCTTTAATATTAATTGGATTAATCATGTTAGCTCTTTGCAAAGCTTGTCTTTATGAGAAAAAACAACAATGGAGAGGCTGAGCAAGACAATAAAAATTCTTGTAACATACCATGACAGGTTCACATTTCTCAGATGTCAAGAGGTGTCCTGCTGTACGAGGAAGGGATCTAAAATAGACTACTGTTGTTCTTTTTGACCTGAGACAGCGTCGTAAAAGGAGTTCCTGATTAGGATGGTGTTGATGAATCTTTAAAGCAACATGGGTGTTCTTTTGTCCTTCCTCCTTGAAGCCTATTGTTACATCATACCATATATGTCAAACGCTGGTGAACATCCTATGCCATTCAATCATTTGAAGGTTTATTTAGCTGGACCAGGGTGGGGCATCCACGACGTACCACCATTTTGGGATCAGTGACTCCCTTTAAAAAGGTAGCATTAACTCTGGAGAGACACAACACACAGGACAACCCAAGGTAAGAGCAAAGACCAAGGAACATCTCCTGGACCTCCCAAACACTGCTTCCAGAGCTGACACAAAAAGATATATCCATTACAAGTTTAGTTTAAGTTAATGATCAGAATAACATCTTTGTTCTCAAACACTAACGAGTCTTTTATTTCGTCCTTAGAGTAACACCAACTCTGCAGTTACAGGTTACAGAGCTTGACAAACACAAGGTGAGAAGTTTTGCAGCTACCTGAAAAATATATCTGCTGTACTGAAATGCATTTGTGTAACTGTGACGCCAGTTACGTGTTGTCAGTGATTCTGTGCAGTTTTGTCAAAGGAGGACATTATATTTATAAGGCTGTTTACTTCTAGGTTTCAGAATGGGTGACGCCCTCATGGCAGAGTTTGGACCTGCTGCTTCCTTCCTGCGTAAGTCAGACAAGGAGCGTCTGGAGGCCCAGACTCGGCTCTTCGACATGAAGAAGGAATGCTTTGTGCCCGACCCTGAGGTCGAGTACGTCAAAGCCTCCATCACCAGTAGAGACGGTGAAAAAATCACTGTTAACACTGAATTTGGAAAGGTAAGGATGCTCTGGTTATAAGGATCTTAAAATAGTTAGATTTGCTAAGGCAGGTATCACTCACAATTTCTTCATAAAAAGCTGAAAAAATTAAACGTAATTTTTAGTAGCAATGTGGATTATCTACAGAAATGGTGAGGCCCCTTTTAATATTCAAATTGAAAGACTCATGTAAAGCTATAATTTTCTCTGTTCAACAGACAGTAACTGTGAAGGAGGTTGATGTTCATCCTCAGAACCCGCCAAAGTATGATAAAATTGAGGACATGGCGATGTTCACCTTCCTGCACGAGCCCGCTGTGCTGTTTAACCTCAAAGAGCGTTACGCAGCCTGGATGATCTACGTGAGTGATGAACATAGAGTTTAAATGAATCTACTGCAATTACTTGCATGTATAATTGTACTGAACTTATTCCTCTGTCACTTTACAGACCTATTCAGGGCTGTTCTGTGTCACTGTCAACCCCTACAAGTGGCTGCCAGTGTACGATTCCTCTGTGGTCAAAGCCTACAGAGGAAAGAAGAAGACTGAAGCTCCTCCTCACATCTTCTCTATCTCTGACAACGCCTACCAGTACATGCTGTCAGGTTAGAACTCTATCGCATCTACTCAACAAAACAAAATGACAAAAAATATTATTATACATATATATTTTTTTGTGAATTTCACCCAACAGACAGAGAGAACCAGTCTGTCCTGATCACGTAAGTCATTTCAGTTTCTCTCTCTCTTTTTTTTGTGAGTTTAAACTTACTGTACTTGTACTTAATGTGTTTAAATGATAAAAACGTCTATCGTTTTTAATCCACAGCGGAGAATCCGGCGCTGGAAAGACTGTGAACACCAAAAGAGTCATCCAGTACTTTGCCAGCATTGCCGCTGTAACTGGGAAAAAGGATGCAGCTTCTGAGAAGAAGGTACAAATAGCCACAAAATTACCTGTACTAAAATAAAACTATGATTACCACTTCACTTTAAAATGTTATTGTGTTATTGTATTTGTTTATAGGGTACTCTGGAGGATCAAATCATCCAAGCTAACCCTGCTCTGGAGGCCTTTGGCAATGCTAAGACCATCAGAAATGACAACTCTTCCCGATTCGTAAGTCCCACCTCATAATGGAGAACGTATTGTCTCCAAATAGTTTATAAAGCAAATAATTATTATTAACAATTATGTGATTATTAATTGTTTATTATTTCTAACTGAACAGGGTAAATTCATCCGAATTCACTTTGGTGTAAGTGGAAAACTGTCTTCTGCAGATATTGAAACTTGTGAGTATGCTTTATTTTAATCACGGTTATGATTGGAAAACTATAATACATACAAATACATTGAACACGGCAATCATTTTGTGAATTTTCCAACTTTAGATCTGCTGGAGAAGTCTCGTGTCACTTATCAGCTCAAGGCTGAGAGAGATTACCACATCTTCTACCAGATCCTGTCTCAGAAGAAACCAGAACTGCTGGGTAAAATTACCCGTCATATTCATTAACATTAATGTTTCTCATTAGATGAGTCTTTTCTGATCTATGTTCCCAATTTCTCCTTAGAGATGCTGCTCATCACCAACAACCCCTATGACTATGCCTACATTTCCCAAGGAGAGACACAAGTGGCTTCTATTGATGATGCTGAAGAGCTAATGGCCACTGACGTTAGTAACATATCCCTAATTTATCAAATAAAATATACATAAATTAGAACCGCTGTATAGTGCCACAAAAGGTATAATATCAGAAGACCTATGTTATTGACTTGTCATGCTGTTTTTAAATGGCAGGAGGCCTTTGATGTGCTGGGCTTCACTACAGATGAAAAGACAGGCATCTACAAGATGACTGGTGCCATCATGCACCATGGCAACATGAAGTTCAAACAGAAGCAAAGAGAGGAACAGGCAGAGGCTGATGGGACTGAAGGTAAGTGATGTTGTACAATCATTACCACTCCGCCACTGGTGACTTTTTGATAAATAGTTCTAGATTTAAAAAGAATCTTTTCTTCTTCACAAGATATTGACAAAATTGCATATCTGATGGGTCTGAACTCCGCTGATCTCATCAAGGGTTTGTGCCACCCAAGAGTCAAAGTAGGAAATGAGTGGGTCACCAAGGGACAGAATGTCCAGCAGGTGAAGAAACTTAATATAATGTAAAATGTAGATCTTGGCAATCACGTTACAGCAACAAAAAAAAAGGAAAAGAGAAAAAAAGAAGCAATATTTGAATCAATTTTTAATGTTCATCAACTCTTTTCAGGTATACTACTCTATTGGTGCTCTGGCAAAGTCAGTGTATGAGAAGATGTTCCTCTGGATGGTTGTGAGAATCAACCAATCCCTGGACACCAAACAGCCTCGTCAGTACTTCATTGGTGTGCTGGACATTGCTGGATTTGAGATCTTTGATGTAAGCTGACATTAACTGATTGTTGTTATTCTAAAATAAATATAACAAGCAGTGCAACCTAATTCACCATTGTGATTATACAATATATTCCACCTGCAGTACAACACCTTTGAGCAGCTGTGCATCAACTTCACTAATGAGAAGTTGCAGCAGTTCTTCAACCATCACATGTTTGTGTTGGAGCAAGAGGAATACAAGAAGGAGGGTATTGAATGGGTGTTCATTGACTTTGGCATGGACTTAGCGGCTTGTATTGAGTTAATTGAGAAGGTGGGTTTATGCGTGGAAATAGTTATTTTGTGTGTTCTCACTATTTCATATTCAATTTACACTATATTTTTATCTCTGCAGCCCATGGGTATCATGTCCATTCTTGAAGAGGAGTGCATGTTTCCTAAAGCCAGTGATGCAACATTCAAAGCTAAGCTTTATGATAACCACTTGGGTAAGAATCCTACTTTCCAGAAGCCCAGGATTGTCAAGGGTAAACCAGAGGCTCATTTCTCCCTGGTTCACTATGCTGGCACTGTTGACTACAACATTTCTAACTGGCTGGTGAAGAACAAGGATCCTCTCAATGAGACTGTGGTCGGACTCTTCCAAAAGTCTACTGTGAAGCTGTTGTCGTTCCTGTTTGCTGGATATTCTGGGGCTGACTCAGGTGTATACTGATATTCAATATAGAGTATTCAGTATTTGAACTGTAATGTGCCAGAATGACATAAGCTAAAACATTTTCTCTTCCATCACCGGTTGGTTTTAGCCCAAGATTCCAAGGGAGGTAAAGGTGGCAAAAAGAAGGGATCATCTTTCCAGACGGTGTCAGCCCTCCATAGGGTAAGGATTATTAAAATAAATGATCAAAACAAAAAGTTCAAAATTGTACAAAATTGCATACTGTACATTACACAATGTTATGGTTTGTTTTTCAATCACAGGAGAACCTGAACAAGCTGATGACCAACTTGAGGTCAACTCACCCTCACTTTGTGCGCTGCCTGATTCCAAATGAGACTAAGACTCCTGGGGCGATGGAGAATCCTCTGGTCATGCACCAGCTGCGCTGTAACGGTGTGCTGGAGGGCATCAGAATCTGCAGAAAGGGATTCCCCAACAGGATCCAGTATGGAGATTTCAAGCAGAGGTAAAAAACCTAAAAGAGACACTAAAATGTGTGTTAAAATTACAATTTTAATCCACAGGTGGTAAAACTTTGTTACTTTTGTACCTCTTGCCAGATACCGTATTTTGAACCCATCTGCCATTCCTGAGGGACAGTTCATTGACAACAAGAAAGCAGCTGAGAAACTGCTCGGCTCGCTGGACATTGACCACAGCCAGTACAAGTTAGGACATACTAAGGTATTACAATTCTAACAAAATGTATCTTTTAATATCCAATAAAAATTAACATAATGCAGAAGAAAAGAGAGAAAAAAAAACATGAAATAAATATGTATTTATATTTTGTAAAGGTGTTCTTCAAGGCTGGTCTTCTGGGTACACTTGAAGAGTTTAGAGATGACCGTCTTGCTCTCATCATTACTGGTATTCAAGCAAGAGCTCGCGGTATTCTCTCAAGAATTGAGTTCCAGAAGATTGTTGACCGCAGGTTAGTAAGCAGTTTCTCAAATTTGAGATCAATAATATTAAGTTGTTTTAAGATATTCAAGTGCATCATTATATTGCAGAGATTCCTTGCTTGTGATCCAGTGGAACGTACGTGCCTTCATGGGTGTCAAGAATTGGCCCTGGATGAAGCTCTACTTCAAGATCAAGCCTCTGCTGAAATCTGCTGAGACTGAGAAAGAGATGGCCAACATGAAGGAAGAATTCACCAAGCTAAAGGAGGCTTATGCCAAATCTGAAGCCCGCAGAAAGGAGCTTGAGGAAAAGATGGTTTCTCTTCTCCAAGAGAAGAATGACCTGCAGCTTTCTGTGCAGTCTGTAAGTCCATGTGGAAATACAACTGCTTTTCACAAGTCAAAAAATCTAAATTGCTCATGATTGTTTCCCCCCACTCTGATAGGAGCAAGACAATCTTGCAGATGCTGAGGAAAGATGTGAAGGTCTGATCAAGAGCAAGATCCAGTTTGAGGCCAAAGTCAAAGAGCTGACTGAGAGGCTAGAGGATGAAGAGGAAATGAATGCTGAGTTGGTTGCAAAGAAACGAAAGTTGGAAGATGAATGTTCTGAGCTCAAGAAGGACATTGATGATCTTGAACTCACTCTGGCCAAAGTGGAGAAAGAGAAACATGCCACTGAAAACAAGGTTAGCTGTTAAACCTCCTGTAGTTTTTCAGTATTACACATTCTTTGAGTGTTTTCTGATCTAATGCCCTTTGCTTAGGTTAAAAATCTCACAGAGGAAATGTCAGCACTTGATGAAATCATTGCTAAGTTGACCAAGGAGAAGAAAGCTCTGCAGGAGGCCCATCAGCAAACACTAGATGACCTCCAGAGTGAGGAAGACAAAGTCAACACTCTCACCAAAGCCAAAGCCAAGCTGGAGCAACAAGTGGATGATGTGAGTACAACAAAATCTACTCTAAACATCTTAAATATGTATGATGTGTGATATGTTTTACAAAACAATGTATATTAAATAATATGTTATATTATAATAAGCTTGAGGGATCCTTGGAGCAAGAAAAGAAGCTGCGTATGGATCTTGAGAGGGCAAAGAGAAAGCTGGAGGGTGATTTAAAATTGACTCAGGAGAGCATTATGGACTTGGAAAATGATAAACAGCAACTGGAGGAGAAGCTGAAGAAGTAAGAACAAAGTCAAACAATTAAGATACAAATTTGAGGGAAAAAAAAGAATAAAATTACTCAAAATGTCTGATATCACCTTAAAGGAAGGACTTTGAAATCGGCCAGCTCAATAGTAAAATTGAGGATGAACAAGCCCTTGGTGCCCAGCTCCAGAAGAAACTGAAGGAGCTGCAGGTATGTTTAAACCAAACAAGGATGAATCATATAAAAATAACCATTTAAATGTATTATGATTTCGATTAAAACCTTTTTTTTCTCAATTTCCAGGCTCGTATTGAAGAGCTGGAAGAAGAGCTGGAGGCTGAGAGAGCTGCTCGTGCCAAAGTTGAGAAACAGAGAGCTGATCTGTCCAGAGAACTGGAGGAGATCAGCGAGAGGCTGGAGGAGGCTGGTGGAGCCACCGCTGCCCAGATTGAGATGAACAAGAAACGTGAAGCTGAGTTCCAGAAACTGCGCAGAGACCTTGAAGAGTCCACTCTGCAACATGAGTCCACTGCAGCTACACTGAGGAAGAAACATGCCGACAGTGTAGCTGATCTGGGAGAGCAGATTGACAACCTTCAGAGAGTGAAGCAGAAGCTGGAGAAAGAGAAGAGTGAACTGAAGTTAGAGCTTGATGATGTGGTCTCCAACATGGAGCAGCTTGTCAAGTCAAAGGTTAGTGCCAAGAAATAAGACACATTACATGAGAATGCAATGTAAAATCAATATAACTCACTTTCTCAATACATTTTATTAGAGCAACCTGGAGAAAATGTGCAGAACTCTGGAAGACCAGATGAGTGAGTACAGAACCAAGGCTGAGGAAGGCCAGCGCACAATCAATGACTTCACCATGCAAAAAGCCAAACTGCAAACTGAGAATGGTAAGGGCACAAAAAAAATTGCAATTTTTACAACTTTCAGTTTAAAAAGTTAAAATTGGTCATAACTACAAACTATTTTGCCTTTTCAGGTGAACTGTCCAGACAGCTAGAGGAGAAAGACTCCCTGGTGTCTCAGTTGACCAGAGGCAAGCAGTCCTACACTCAGCAGATTGAAGACCTCAAGAGACAACTAGAGGAAGAAGTCAAGGTTTGTTTTGCAATCCATAATGTTTTTCCACAAGCTGAATCCTTTTTGTTACACATTAGGACACCAGAAATCACATCCAAGCAACTGACTATTTTTTCTTTTAGGCTAAGAATGCCCTGGCTCATGCAGTTCAGTCTGCTCGTCATGATTCTGATCTGCTGAGGGAACAGTTTGAGGAGGAACAAGAAGCCAAAGCTGAGCTGCAGCGCAGTATGTCCAAGGCAAACTCTGAGGTGGCTCAGTGGAGAACCAAGTATGAAACTGATGCCATTCAGAGGACTGAGGAGCTAGAGGAAGCCAAGTAAGTAGCGGGAAATATACTATTTGGTTTTCATTATTATTTCTAAACAATTCTTATAAATCTCCTTGCTGACACAATTAGGAAAAAATTGGCTCAGCGTCTCCAAGATGCCGAAGAAGCTGTGGAAGCAGTCAATGCTAAATGCTCCTCACTGGAGAAGACCAAGCACAGGCTGCAGAATGAGATTGAAGATCTCATGGTGGATGTGGAGAGATCAAATTCTGCTGCTGCTGCTCTGGACAAGAAGCAAAGAAACTTTGACAAGGTAATACAAACAAATTAAAATATTAATATTTATTACTTTGATTATTTTATTAGTAATTAACTAAGCACCTAATTAAATGCCTAATTAGGTTTTGGCTGAGTGGAAGCAGAAGTATGAGGAGTCCCAGACTGAACTAGAAAGTGCCCAGAAAGAGTCCAGATCTCTTAGCACTGAACTGTTCAAACTGAAGAACTCCTATGAAGAGGTCCTGGATCATCTTGAGACCATGAAGAGAGAGAACAAGAACCTCCAAGGTAACTATATTTTGGTTACCTGTGGAATTAACATATGTTATGTTCATCATACTTTGGCTTAACAATTATTTTTATGTCTAACAGAGGAAATCTCTGACCTCACTGAGCAACTTGGAGAGTCAGGAAAAAGCATTCATGAGTTGGAGAAAATTAGAAAGCAGCTGGAGCAGGAAAAAGCAGAGATCCAGACAGCCTTGGAGGAGGCTGAGGTAACCCTAAATTATCCGTTCTTTTTTGTTCACACAAGGCTGATTTTGGACAAAGGACTTAAAATCTTTCTTTCACATTGAAAGGGCTCACTTGAACATGAGGAAGGAAAGATCTTGAGAGCTCAACTGGAGTTCAATCAAGTAAAGGCTGATATTGAACGTAAACTGACTGAGAAAGATGAAGAGATGGAGCAGGCCAAGAGGAACCAGCAGAGAGTGGTTGATACTCTGCAGAGCTCACTGGAATCAGAGACTCGCAGCAGGAATGAAGCTCTCAGACTGAAGAAGAAGATGGAGGGAGACCTCAATGAGATGGAGATTCAGCTCAGCCAGGCTAACAGACAGGCTTCAGAAGCCCAGAAGCAACTCAAGGGTCTTCATGGACATCTCAAGGTATGATGAATCTTCAGTTCAGATTTGTTGTCAAATCTGACATAGTTCTGCAGTCTTTTCATTTGTAAATCTTGTACTTCACAGGATTCCCAAATTCAGCTGGATGACGCTCTGCGCAGTAATGTTGATCTCAAAGAGAACATCGCCATTGTGGAGAGACGCAACAATCTGCTGCAGGCTGAACTGGACGAGCTGAGATCCCTGGTGGAACAGACTGAGAGAGGAAGGAAACTGGCTGAGCAGGAGCTGCTGGACATCAGCGAGAGAGTCCAGCTCCTGCATTCTCAGGTATGACAGCTCTGTACTAGACAAACACAAGTAACAACCCTCACAATATAATCTAGAAACTATATGAATGTCAATATTGTCTATGTTTAGAACACCAGTCTGCTGAATCAGAAGAAGAAGCTGGAGGGAGATAATACTCAGCTTCAGACTGAGGTTGAGGAGGCAGTGCAGGAGTGCAGGAATGCTGAGGAAAAAGCCAAGAAGGCTATCACTGATGCTGCCATGATGGCAGAGGAGCTGAAGAAGGAGCAGGACACCAGCTCTCATCTGGAGCGTATGAAGAAGAACATGGAGCAAACCATCAAGGACCTGCAGCACCGTTTGGATGAAGCTGAGCAGATCGCCATGAAGGGAGGCAAGAAGCAGGTCCAGAAACTGGAAGCCAGGGTTAGTTTCTGAAACTCAATTCTTTATGATGCATTATCTATTCAAACATTTTATAAAGATGATTAGTGTTAATCATGAATATTTGGGTTCAGGGCCTCAGAGTTGATGAATTTAAGATCATTTTCGGTTTGGGTAGGTGAGAGAGCTGGAAAATGAGGTGGAGCTGGAACAGAGAAAGGCGAGCGAGTCTGTGAAAGGAGTTCGTAAATATGAGAGGCGCATCAAGGAGCTCACCTACCAGGTCGCTTTCTCTGATATATAAATGAATGCTTTTTTGTATTAGTTATAGCATATAGATGACAATGAAGTCACTTTGTACCCTCTGTTTGCAGACTGAGGAGGACCGTAAGAATCTGGCACGTCTTCAGGACCTGGTGGACAAACTCCAGCTGAAGGTCAAGTCCTACAAGAGAACTGCTGAGGAGGCTGTAAGTAAACAATGTCACTCAGATATGTAAGTATTGCTGTCTCTGTATTATTCTTAACCATATGTTTTTGTTATTGTGTTTTTCAGGAAGAACAAGCCAATTCTAGTCTGGGCAAGTTCCGTAAGATTCAGCATGAGCTGGATGAAGCAGAAGAGAGGGCTGATATTGCTGAATCTCAGGTCAACAAGCTGAGAGCCAAGAGCCGTGATTCAGGATCCAAGGTAATTTTTTTTGTCCAATTAAAAATTCTGATATAGTACAGCATAGCTTGCCATGATACTTACATTCTTTTTGCTCTCTTATTACAGAAAGGAAAGGATGAAGAGTAATCCTCCAAAATAAAGCTTTTGTTTGCTGTGAAACCACATTCATGTACTGGTTCTGATGAAGCAATAAAAACCGCAATTCTGAATTCTGAACTTCTTCCGTTTCTGCTTCCATTCAGCCTCACCATGCATCTAAAGTACAAAAGTGGGCATTAAGGGTGTGATTGAAAAACAAACAGACATGTTGTAATTGTATTAAGTTTGTGAGTAAATACGTCAAATGGTACTAAGGGCAAGCTCTACAAAGGTTGTGGGTTTCATATTAGGCCTGGGCGATAAAACGGTATTGATATTTATCGACGGTACACCTTCTTCGATAATGATAGAAAAAATGTTCGATATGGCGCACGATATAGGCACGTGTTATGAGTAGACTTGTGCCGGTATTCGGTAATGCGGTATATCACAGTAATGAATATGCACGATATTGTTATCGTGGGCACTTCTAAATACCGTGAATAATTATATATTACAAATTATTCAGAATTTTGAATGCATTTTAAGATTACTTTTCCCATCAACTGCTCAAAATGCACAACACCGCTGTATGCTGCGTGAAAGACGCGTGCGCACTCTGATGTAAACAAGCGCGGACGAGAAGCGCACGGCGGAACATGTGAGAGACGCTCTGGAGGAAAGCGCACTTTCACTCTCTGACAGCAGATGAAGCTAAACTGCAGAAATAATAATAATAATAATAATTCATTTAAATGCAGCCGCTAACCCGGAAACCCTGTAAACACAGCAGCTGCACTACTTTCTGTTTCTGAATCGTGTTTAAATGATTTAAACAGCCATTCAGATTTGTGTATTTGCTATGATGTTCATCACAGCGCCAAATACTTCCATATTTAGACTTAATAGGCTATTTATTTTCAAACTTTTTGTACATTTTAATCTGGACTACAACATGCCCTAGATATTGTTTGAAAGTGTTTTGATTCTTTATTGTTCGGTCACACTTTACATTAGGGCTTCATTAGTTAATTCATTAGTTAACAAACTGCCAATGAAAAATTCTTCTGAACATTCATTAATCTCAGGTATTCCAACATTTAATAACACGTTGTTAAAATCTAAAGTTGCAACTGTGTTATTTAATGAGCTAACATGAACTAAGACTTGTATTTTTTTAAACAAAGATGAATAGCTTCTGTAGCAAATGTAGCTATTGCTGATTGTGAATGTTAATGCATTAACTAAGTTTAACTAATGAGGTCTTATTGTAAAGTGATACCTATTGGTCTTTATAGTTATTTTGCACTTTAATCTGTGTAAAACTTTTAACTTTATACATTTTTCTGTATTGCATTTAAATGTTCAGTTATTTATGTTATAAGAAAAAAGTTATTAAACCTGTTATACTGTATTATACAGCACTTTTTTAAAACTAAATTTCAACATCGTGATAATACCGTATACTGAGATAAAAGCATTAGCAATTAATCGCAACATGAAAATTTGATACCGGCATATCCATAGCTATGAGTGACGCAGAAACACGAATACATGCTGAAATGAGTGCTGTGCCTGCCTGTGATGAGGAGATTGTGAATAAAGAATGAATATTAGTCGGATTTAAAATAAGCATGTGCAATGTTAGGTGTGCATCAGGGAGCGTCATCAATGATAATGATGTAAGTGACGTTGTTGCATTTGAATGTTTTGTAAGTCTAGCCCACGAGACGCGCCGCTGCTGCGTTATTCATTCTAAATATTAGACAAATACGACTGCTGCACACAAGAGATGTATAGAAAGCCATGCAAAGTTAAAGCAGTTTAAACTTTTAGAAAACACGTCACGGATTTGTGGAGGTTTATTCCTTTTCACTGTCTCATGTGTTTTTAAATGCAATCTGCGTGATCGGCGATTCGGCTCTTTGCATTAAGCAATGCATAAATACACGATGCTGTTTTGTTCATAACTGTTTATGCAATTTACGAAATTATATTAAGTTAATTTAGATGTAATGCATGTTTAGACAGTTATTTCCTTGAGTTGACAATTAAAATGTGCTATTATTTTGCTCATTGCGCCTCCAGTGGCCTCGGAAGACAAACGTTTCCATAAAACCTATTTAATCTGCATATAAAACATTAGAAATTAGATGTTTAATTTTTATTTTGTATTTGATTGTTAAAAAAAATATTTGTTGTTTGTCTCAATAAATTGGGTTAATTTAAAAATAGTGGTTAAATTAAAAAAAAAATTCTATTGCTCTGTTTTAAAAAAAGGTTATAAAAAATGTCAATAATTATCGATACCGAACGATATGAAACATTATATCATTGATCTTTTTTTTTAGCTATATCGCCCAGCCCTATTTCGTAGATTTGAATTATAGCATATTTTACTATGCAAACACTTTTTGCATAACCGATTACATTAGCTGGCTGATGAATGGTTCACAAAATTAGGACAAATTCTAAGAAATACTTACTATATTCCACTCTGCTGCTTGATTCAAGATATCCATGTCCCCACTGATGTTGTCTCTATTTATTCTGATTATATTTGAGCCACTTAAATATCACTATTTTGTATATATACACACACATATATATATATATATGCTTTTGAAAAAAAAATGGTAAAGTTACAGGTTCTGTTACAATATGCCACTGCATATTGTAAAGCGTCTCTTATAATTTGACCTCCTGCGCTAAAATATTAAAAATAACCATACTTTCTGGAATTTTTTTTTCAGAATACTACTGTTAGTTTACAACAGGGAAAAAACGGTTAATAATATGCATGTTTAATTACAAGTTGTCCTATGAACAGACATAAGATTCAGTGATTCACTTACTAAGAAACTGACTCAGAATCGTTCAAAAGAACCGGTTCATAGTTTTTTGAATCGGACATCATGGAGGAAAAACTTGGTGCTCTTTTGCACCCATACAGTCTATATTGGCACCTGACAAAATATCCCATAATTGCACAATGTTTCACGACTTGATGACTAGTTTAAAAATCATCTTCAATATTAATATCTTTGTGTCTGCTGTTAAATAATGATGGATCCAAATGAGCTTTACTGTGGCTCTGGAGAAACTGCATTTCGTCCCCTAGAATGACTTTTAAGCATTTCCTCAATGAAGATAACGGATCAATACATATATTTGGTTTAATACAGATACACGATAAATCACTTTGGGTTTGTCACCTCATGCATAGCAAAAAGACAAGTACCGAAGTACTGTAGTGGAATACAAGTAAAAATGTAAAAGTTCTTGCCTTTTTATCCTTACCTTTTCTATAGGTTTTTATTTATTTTTTGGCTGAACATCAAGTATTTTTCTAAAATAATGCCTTGAGTAATTAAAAATAAAAATATAAAACAAAAAAAATCAAGTCACACCTGTGCAGTTTTTGAGGTTATATTAAATATTAGCAAAGTAAAATCTAGAGAAATCTAAAATTATACATTTATAAAATATATTACAATATAAAACAGTAAACAAATGTAAACTTTTTTTTGTGTGAAGCTTATAAATACTTGGGGACAATAAACTTTTGCCTCAACATATAAAGACCGAACACAACACCTGAAGAATGCTTTAAACACTTTATTTTATTTAATGTTTAATAATCACATCATAGTTAACAATTAACCACAATAAACACCTCATTCAAAAAAACAAAAACAAAAAAAAAAGTAATGAAATTCAATTTTCATGGAAAAACTCAAAAATAAAGGAAAAACCAACCAACGAAAACCGTGCACATGATAAGTCCGGCAAACAGCCTCCCCTGGTTTCTGAATGTTCTATTCATGTTAGCTTCGAGCTTCTTACTGCATCTCAAGAGAGCGACTCTACTGCACATTAATCTCATCTTTCTTTAGTTTCCATGTTACTTTAGGGTTGCACATCTTTATGAGTGCTCCAGGGCAAAACTATGTCCACTCCCAGATTACTCCCAAATAAGAAAAACAAAACAAAATCATAACCATAAAAATAATAACAACAACAATAATTGGACCTCTCCTCTCCCTGCTTCAACAGGATGCCCTGGTCCTTCGTGGCACAATAAAATCTGTGCAACTGAAACACATTCAATGCAATCCTCCCATTTTAGTTTGACAGTGTTATTCAAAGTATCTCTTTCTTGTAAGACTAAGATTCATAGAAACATAAAGGGTTATCAGAAGACGTTAAGAGGACATGGGCTAAATATCGATACCCATCTGGACGTGACCCACCTGGCATCATCTGGGCATACGCGCTACCAAGCTCGCCACAACATTAAACACACGGCGGCCAAATACATGTGCTTTAATATAGTTTAAATACATTTGTTCTCTGCCTTTCTCATTGGAAAAAATGCAGGGCGAAAAATGACAATAATAACATAAATAATAGCCGTTAAAAGTGCATAATATCAGCCCTCAGCCACTTCGACCACTGCAGATTTCTTTTAGTTTATGCCAATATTAAATGCATTCACAGAGATAGCAATATATCCACAGGGAAATCAACTGTAAATGCATGTAAAGATGCTATAAATGATAGTAGGAATGTTCTCTGGGTTCATTCAGGCACTGGGAACCCATTCAAATGTGACCTTTTCACTACAAACAGCCACTAAACATAAGGCCCTTAACGAAAGACCTTATATTTACACACCTCTCATTTCTTGGAAAGAAAAAAAGACTATAAATAATAACCGTTCTTACCCAAAAATCACCAATTTGGCATGTTTTCCCCAATTCAAAGAGATGAATTATTTAAATAATCTTTAAGAATGAGAATGCACGATGAAGTTACGCTGTCCTACTCGTATTTGTTATATCTAAAATTAAACTACCTCTCAGAAAATGCATTCAGCAATTTTTCGATCAATCGCATGATATTTCATGATCCGAATTGCTTTACGCTGTTCATGCATGATGTAGATTTCTAAAAGTCAAAATCTGGGGTCTGTCACGCTTGACAGTCTTATTGCTTTGCGTGTTCTGGGATCGAAGGGGTCTGACAAGATAGATGCAACAATAATCTGTCATACTTATTGAAAGGAAAGCATGCTAAAAAATAATTTAAAACGTCTCTCCGACCTCCATACCACCCACAGCGGATGAAGAAACCGACCACGTCCTCTTACCTCATTATTACACCAAAAGGACACTAAACCAAGCAGATACGTGTTAAGCGTGTGATTCTGTGCGACCTCAAAAAGGCCGTCTGAAGATATACTACTGTAAAATGCTACAAGCTCCACCATTAAAACCCCGCAGGAACCTGTCGACTCACATGTCCTAAAAAAGACCTTCAGAAACGAATGCAATAAGAGAAGAAGTAAAACCACCACCAGACGCACTCACAATTTCACTGGTTTCTCATAAAGCAACTATTAAAAGTACGTAAAAGGTGTGACATTCTGTCTCTGCGTCGCTCCAAAGGCAGGATGCGATTGCTATCAGGCACAAACTCGACGCTCGCTTCCATATAAAACATACTGGACCTACTGCACATGATGCCAAAACATCAACCATTCATTGCCAACAGAAACCCCTCGTGCATCGTCAACATCCATGTGTCTCCACACGTCCCTTGCCTTTGTGAAAAAGAAGTACACTTAAGCATACTTTTAAAAGGAGTACTTATTACAGCAATGCACTCTGGAAGAATATACTTACTGTAAGTGTGAACTGAATGTAATGTTTTCAGACATTTACATTGCTTGTTAATTTAAATGAAGTCTATAATGGTTCAGATTTATATTACATGCAACTAGAAGTGTTTTTGACCCACTTAAGTAGGACTTAATTAGGCTACATCTTTATACGCAATTTCACAAATACTTCTAGTGTCTTTGAAATATGGTTCAAGTGTATTGCTGATTGCACTGGCAAGCATTCATGGTTAACTAAACTTGCAAGTCATGCATTTAAATATGTTTTTAATTATACATTTGTAATGATGAATGAAGGTGCAGTTGAGTAAAACAACATTGAATGTAATATTGCATAACTCTACAGTATTTCACATGCGCTTTAGTATGTCAGTCAACACGTCAAAATACGTGCACTTCTTCAAACATCATTAAAACAATGATTTAAAATGTACTTTAAAGTAAAAATTGCAGAGTGTACTTAAGTGTGTTAAGAAACAGTCATGAAAGTGTACTCTAAGTACACTTAAGTGGGCTTTTATTTCATTAATATTATATGATCTTTTCTTCTTTTTCACAAGGGTATTCTTCATTACACGTCCATCTCAGACCCGCTTCACGTTCACAAAGCTGCATTTGACACTATGAGCACTGTTTACTGTGCGTGGAGTTTCATGTCTTATAGGCATTATAGGAGACCGTTATATTGCTTTACAATAACAAGGAAAGGGAAACAATTGCTGGTCACGAAAATAAAACGAAGAGTCAAAAGAAACAGTTCATTGCTACAGTATTCACTCAAACACACCATCACGAAACAGCTTTAGAGAGAGATTCAGAAAGCCTATGTGCTTCGATGACAGCTCTACTGGAGGTCAAGGGTGCGGTGAGCGAGGGTCCTGTATGCTGAATGATGCTGCCTTCAAATCAAGCAGAAATGATCGTGCTTACGAGACGAGCGCAACCGAAATCTGATGTCGGGAGACTTTGCAAGTTGGAGCTGCTACTAGCCATTTCAAATGTAAAAGTTTCAGACAATATTTATTTAGCCAGCTTACGAGGCATAAAGGGACGATCGCACTACACTTTACGTTTCACTGACTTCCATTCACATGCATGCAAACGTGGAGACAGGATAAGCAAGCTCATGCAAGTGTATGACGGGAAGACATACGACCAATAAAAGCTTGATGGATCCCGGCGTGACCTCTTAGCTGAACTAAACAAACAAACAAAACGCAAACTTTAAATCTGCAGAATTGCAGTAAATTGGAGTAGATTGCATATTTTTACTTTTTGAATATTAATTGAATTATTTTTATAAAAAAACACCAAAGTATGTTTTACAAGAACATATTTAAATTCTTCTACTTTACAATTGCGTGTTTAATTCGGTGTGTTACATGCGGTTTCTTTATAATTGTGAAACTTACTAGCAATTTCAGAGTGAAAACTGTAAAAAAAATTAAAATAATAAATTTAAAAGAAGTATGTTTTGCAAGAAAATCCTACACCTGTTTTTCAACTTTAAAACTGCATTTTTAAATCAACATGTTACTAGCAGTTTCTTTGTAATTGTTTGTGAAATTGAGCAGTTTCTGAGTGAAAACTGTTTTTTTCAGTGTATTTTAATTCTTGCCGTGTCTGTAGATATTTTTACATTTAGTCATTTTAGCAGACGCTTTTATCCAAAGATATTTTATCCAGATATTTTGCATGCTCAAAATGCAGTGTGAATGTGAATTAAGGGTGTTTTCACACTTGGTTCGACTGCTTGGTCCGAACCCGAGTTTGATTGCTCCCCCCTCCCCCTGCCCCCGCTGGACTGTGTTCACATTATATTATTTGGGTCCGAACCGTGGTTCGTTTGCGTCATCAAGCCAGCAGCTGTTTACCCCGTTGCTTCGTAACGATGGCGCAGGAGAAGACGGCAAAATGCGTAGCATTGCTCTCTTCAATTTTACATTTATGCTTTTGAACCGTTGGTTGTTTCCAAAGCTTCAGTACATAACGGCACTTACGTCTGCCTTATGCAAATGCTCTAAAGAACTCTGAAGGCGAATAGAAATGAGATATACAGCTCTCTGCTTGCAGCGCGTCAGTCACGCTCGTCAGGAAAGTGAGTGAAACACACACAAACACACATTATCATCAAATAATACGCCATTAATAGCGATTCACTTCCATGATTTGGTACGATTGTGTTCACATCAGCAGCGAACCGTACCGGAGTTCACTTGAACCGTACCCCAGACCACCCTTTTTAAGTGGACTCGGGTACGGTTCGCGGGTGCGCACCCGAGTTCGGAAGACAGCGTTCACTTCATCCAAACGTACCCGAACTCTGACGTCAATCGAACCCGGGTGCGCACCAAAAGTGCTAGTGTGAAAGCACCCTTAAATCTTCACACAACCAAACTACATTCCCTATTCATTAGAATCATAAAATGCACCGATCTAATGCACATCCTTTGCTCTTCATTTTGTTGCTTTGGCACTAAAAGAAGCTTCTTGGTTTAGTCAGAGAGTTATTTTTCCATCTAAAATCCTATGACACGATCGCATCGTAAATAACTCGTAAGCACGAACTTCCCATGAGGACTTGAAGGCAGCTAGAGATGATGTCCAGATGTGTTTGTATGTGTTGATCAGATGGGCATGTGCAGGTTTGATTATGAATACCGGTCCAGAAGGAGTTGCAATACAGATAAAAAAAATAAAAAGGAACTCAGCTAGATTCATGCTCTATAACAATGCTCTAAAGAACGCTGAAGGCGAACAGAAATGAGATATACAGCTCTCTGCTTGCAGCACGTCAGTCACGCTCGTCAGGAAAGTGAGTGAAACACACAAAAACACACATTATCATCAAATAATACGCCATTAATAGCGATTCACTTCCATGATTTGGTATGATTGTGTTCACATCAGCAGCGAACCGTACCGGAGTTCACTTGAACCGTACCCCAGACC
>NW_015505900.1:519533-534868 GCF_001515645.1 Sinocyclocheilus grahami
TCACGCTCGTCAGGAAAGTGAGTGAAACACACACAAACACACATTATCATCAAATAATACGCCATTAATAGCGATTCACTTCCATGATTTGGTACGATTGTGTTCACATCAGCAGCGAACCGTACCGGAGTTCACTTGAACCGTACCCCAGACCCCCCCAGACTCGGGTACGGTTCGCGGGTGCACACCCGAGTTCGGAAGACAGCGTTCACTTCATCCAAACGTACCTGAACTCTGACGTCAATCGAACCCGGGTGCGCACCAAAAATTGCTCTCTTCAATTTTACATTTATGCTTTTGAACCGTTGGTTGTTTCCAAAGCTTCAGTACATAACGGCACTTACGTCTGCCTTATGCAAATGCTCTAAAGAACTCTGAAGGCGAATAGAAATGAGATATACAGCTCTCTGCTTGCAGCACGTCAGTCACGCTCGTCAGGAAAGTGAGTGAAACACACAAAAACACACATTATCATCAAATAATACGCCATTAATAGCGATTCACTTCCATGATTTGGTACGATTGTGTTCACATCAGCAGCGAACCGTACCGGAGTTCACTTGAACCGTACCCCAGACCACCCTTTTTAAGTGGACTCGGGTACGGTTCGCGGGTGCGCACCCGAGTTCGGAAGACAGCGTTCACTTCATCCAAACGTACCCGAACTCTGACGTCAATCGAACCCGGGTGCGCACCAAAAGTGCTAGTGTGAAAGCACCCTTAAATCTTCACACAACCAAACTACATTCCCTATTCATTAGAATCATAAAATGCACCGATCTAATGCACATCCTTTGCTCTTCATTTTGTTGCTTTGGCACTAAAAGAAGCTTCTTGGTTTAGTCAGAGAGTTATTTTTCCATCTAAAATCCTATGACACGATCGCATCGTAAATAACTCGTAAGCACGAACTTCCCATGAGGACTTGAAGGCAGCTAGAGATGATGTCCAGATGTGTTTGTATGTGTTGATCAGATGGGCATGTGCAGGTTTGATTATGAATACCGGTCCAGAAGGAGTTGCAATACAGATAAAAAAAATAAAAAGGAACTCAGCTAGATTCATGCTCTATAACAAGTGATGTAGCAGGGGTGTGAGTAGCATGAGTTTAGCCATGTCAAAGTGTAACCTCAAGAGTTTACAGACCCACAGGCCAGATTTCGCTCCCAGCCGCCTTCGACTGCGGTTATTTTTTTTGCGCATCCTGATGACTGTAATCTGTACAGCCTCACCAATCAGCAATCAAGAACGTCAACGGAGAGCACACCAATCATACGAGTCTTAGCAATGGTAGGAGGCAGGGTTTAGAGAGCAGCGGACCAATGAAAAGACAGCAATCATATCTAGAGTCCGGTGAGCGAGCCAACATCGCCCCCTTGTTCCTGGAAGGAGGAGAGGGCCGGGGTGGTGTGAGAGCGAGGGATGCCGGCGGTCGCGAGGGAGTCGTTGAGCGAGACGCTGCTGCGGAGCAGGTGACGGTGGACGGGGCTGTCACCCGAGACGGGCCAGGTGATGATGTCTGCGCCGTGGTCCGTGCGAGAGCGGGCGTTCTCGCGGAAATTTAGCTTGAAAGACTCAATCTGCATCACAGAGTGTGGAGAAAGACAGGACAGAGGAGAGACAGGACATAAACAAGGGGAGGAGAGGAAGCGGGCGGGGGTGAAATGAAAAGGGCAGAGTGATAGCAAAAAGTCGAGTTAGATGCCTGAAAAATAAGAAGAGGTCAAAACGGTTTGTAGATCAGAAAACTGCACTTTAAAACCATCAGTTCAGTGCAGAGGTCGACCGATTGATTCATCTGCAGCGATAACAGACTAACTGTTAAAATGACAATTGCACCATAATTAAAGTTACACATCCGATTTGTTTTAAATGAACGGTATATAAAAATAAAAATGTTACATCCAATGGTTTTATTCAATATTTAGATTTTACTTAAAATGTTATATGCATTGTCTTATATTTAATATTTAGATTTTACATAAAAAAATACAATGTAACATTCAATATTTGTATTTTACTTAAAAAATTTAATGTTAAAATGAATGTTTTCATTCAATATTTGATCTTGCATAAATGTTACATTCAATGTTTTTTATTTAATATTTTGATTTGACTTAAAATGTTAAATTAATATCTGTAATCAATATTTTGATTTTATATTTTAAAAAATTACATTCAGTGGTTTAAATCAATATTCTGATCTTACCTAAAATGTTTCATTCAATGAATTATTCAATATTTTTTTATTTTACTTTAAAAATAAAATGTTAAAATTCATGTTTTCATTGAATATTTGATCTTGCATAAAAATATTATTCAATGTTTTTATTTGATCTAAATTTTTAAACAATAAAATGTTACATTCAATGTTTTTTATTCAATATTTTGATCACAAAATCAGTCAAATTAATCAGTAATCTACCCCCCCCCCATTTCATTATTGGTTTTACACCAATTATTAATTATTATCATTAATCGGTCGACCTCTCGTACAGTGATAAACCAGACAACAACAAAAATCAAACAATTTACATGCTGCTTAAAATTAAGAGCTAAAGAAAAAAAAAAGCCACAAAGTAATAGTGTGTATGAAATGATGGAGAGACAAATCATATTTAGCTGTAAATGTGAGGAATGGAATGTGAAAGTGGAATCAGAGTCAGTTCTAAAGGACCTCTAGTTTTGACGGGGCTTCGGCGGGGCTCTGAGTCTCGGGCCGGGTTACACACAAACTTACTTGTTTCAGGGATGAGCGAGTCCAGGCCCTGCGGGTCCCGGAGCTCCTCACTCCTGCAGGGGCCGCCCTCCTTCAGCCCATTCTCCTGGGCAGGGCCGGCTGACGGCTGGGTGGCCGAGACACCACTAGAGGGAGCCCCGCTGCCCTCAGCAGTCTCCTGGGCCCCCTCAGCCTAGAAACACACAGCAGGGTGTCAATAGGAAAGATGTGGGTGAAATGGCGATGGACGCACAGCCAGGAGCGAGTGCTTGAACTGAATATAAATCAAACCTTGCATGGTGAAGAAATAAAACTGATGTACAGAACCAGTTTAGACACACTGGACAGAGTTCATGTGAAGATTTTAAAGGGTTAGTTCACCCAAAAATGAAAATTAATTACTCACTCTCGTGTTGTTCCAAACCCGTAAGACCTTTGTTCATCTTCAGAACACAATTTAAGATATTTCTGATGAAATCTGAGAGCTCTCTGACCCTCCCATAGACGGCAAGGTAACTACCACGTACAAGGTCCAGAAAAGTAACAAGATGATTTGTTTTCATTGCACAAAAAAGCATTCTCGTAGCTTCGTAACTTTACAGTCGAACCACTGATGTCACACGGACTACTTTGTCAATCATCTTGGTACTTTTCTGGACCTTGAACGTGGTAGTTACCTTGCTGTCTATGGGAGGGTCAGAGCGCCCTCAGATTTCATCAGAAATCTCTTAAATTGTGTTCCGAAGATGAACGACGGTCTTACGGGTTTCAAACAACACGAGGGTGAGTAACTAATGACAGAATTTTAATCTTTGGGTGAACTAAGCCTTTAATAACCCAAAATCTTTTGCTTCAAAACAATTCATTTATTCTAAATATATTTTACAGTCGAACCACTGATGTCACACGGACTACTTTGTCAATCATCTTGGTACTTTTCTGGACCTTGAACGTGGTAGTTACCTTGCTGTCTATGGGAGGGTCAGAGCGCCCTCAGATTTCATCAGAAATCTCTTAAATTGTGTTCCGAAGATGAACGACGGTCTTACGGGTTTCAAACAACACGAGGGTGAGTAACTAATGACAGAATTTTAATCTTTGGGTGAACTAAGCCTTTAATAACCCAAAATCTTTTGCTTCAAAACAATTCATTTATTCTAAATATATTTTAAAGGTACAATATGTAAGTTTTCGCCACTAGAGGTCGCATTTTCAAAACAATAACAAAGGCGAAGTTTGATGACGCAATGAAGGAGGATGTTCACGGATGAGGTGATGAATTAATTTTTTTATTACCTGTACCTTCCATAGTTATTCAAACAGCGAATAAATTATACAGAGAATGCAAGCAAAGAACATTACGACTGACTTAAGTCTAGCGCGAGTTTAAGCACTCTCAAAAAACTCCCCTTATAATCAGTAAAGCTGTCTATAATGAATCTTACATCATATGTACATCTGCGCTTTGTTGTTTATGATGAAAGAATTCGCGTGAGAGCTGAATTCAGTCAGCGAGCGCCGTGCACTGAACAAAAACTCATCTGAACGCCTCTGATTGCCACTGCATTCATAAGCTCAACAGACTCGTGTGTGATTGGTTAGAATGCGCAACACTGTAAAAACACACAAAAAAATCATGGCGCAACACTGAGCAGATATTTTGTAAATTTCCTACCGTAAATATATCAAAACTTAATGTTTGATTAGTAATATGCATTGCTAAGAACTTCATTTGGACAACTTTAAAGATGATTTTCTCAATATTTAGATTTTTTTGCACCCTCAGATTCCAGATTTTCATATAGTTGTATCTCAGCCAAATATTGTCCGATCCTAACAAACCATACATCAGTGGAAAGCTGATTTATGCAGCTTTCAGAAGAATTTCGAAAAATTTACCCTTATGACTAGTTTTGTGCTCCAGGGTCACATTTTATTACGAAAATCTTACATATTGTACCTTTAATATAATAAATATTTAAATTTATAAATGTAATACAATTATTTATGTGTTTTGGTTGATTGTCCATATTTATTTATTTTCTATTTATTGTACTATTATTCTAAAATGAAAGACTAGACTGCTACATTATATCTGTACACTGAACACAGCAAAATTAAAAATCATGACAAATGTAATGACTACATTTCATAGAAAATAATCAATCGACTATCATGTGGAACTGAATTAACCTTCAACTTTGTTAAAATTACAAGGATGAATAGAAATCCATGCAAATGGAGACGCCTGTCAATCACTACATGCATATATTTAAACTTTTTAAGAATCATGTTCAGAAGAACAGAAATACAAAATTATTGAAAATAAAAATGTTCAATAATTCTGAACTTATGTCAACAAAGACTTAAAACTATGATGAACAGATGCTCACCTAACACAAACGTTTATAGGTTACAGGTTATACTACAATGTAAACTACTGCATTATTGAACATGCTTCATTTAAAAACTCGCTTAATATTAATTACAGAAGTATCAAAAGGTCCAAAATTCACGCGGTTTCTTACAAGTCTCAGTAAATGTATGTTACAGTATAAGTGTGATCATAATCACAAATGTGTGTTCAGCGTGGATGGGTGCTAAATAATAATGGGCGGAGCACGTGGTCATGTGACTGAAATGGATGGCCATAGGCTGAGGGGCAGGTGACATCACTATCACACAGAGGTTCGAGTTCAGAAACTGCTCTGGAATTTGGTCTTTTTTTCCATCTGACAAAAGTCTTTACTCTTGTCTTTAACATACATTACATAACACACACACATAAACTTTAACACATCATAAGTGATTGTTTTGAGGCTTGAATGAAAACATAAAAGCATGAAACATAAAAAAGCATTAAACTTTCCATGCAAGTGTAATATAACTCACCACTGATTTATAATAAAACAGCTTTTAAAGGAACATTTCACCCAAAATAAACAACATTAACTTCAGAAAGTGATTTTAAAGAAGTCTCCTAATGTCTTCTGTTAAACATCCTCTTTTTTTCTGTACAGCAGGAGTCCGAATCCGGACCGTGAAGCCTTTAGACAATGAAATAAGTACATGCCAGATGCTATTTTCTAACAAAATCACATTTATATCAAGCACATCAAGGCCAGCCGTTTGGGTGCAGATAATGCATTATAATAATCTAAACAATTAAGACAGTAACATATATTTATGTTATTTAATTCATATAATAATTGATTGATAATAATTGTTTAAATTAATATAATAATAGATCATTTTCTTTAAAAAATATTTAAAGGCTGAAATGTGAAGTTTATGATTTTATAAAACTGTAAACCTGTAAATCAAGCTTTTTACAGTCATTTTAATATCATTTGTGCAGTTCTTAAGTCTTAAATTTGAGCTTAAATATCCTGCAGATCCCCTGGTCTGGCATCAAAAGCCATCAGCTCATGATTTTAGGTTTATAATTGTCTGGACCTCGGCTGGTGAGGAGGGTTCATCACTGGACCTCAAGCACTTTTAGCTGAAGACCCCTGATGTGCAGAAATCATGAGGGTTTGCGAACAACATGATTAATAACACAGCACTGTCTCAAAAAAAAAAATGTATATACACTGCTGATTTTTTTAACAAATATATTAGCTTAATATTAGATAATGCAGAGTAAAAAATAAATAAATATATATATATATATATAAAGATTTTAAAAATTATATACATTCAAGAATTGATTAAATAGTTCAGATTCAGACAGGAATCAAGTCTTTGTGGTGTTTTTCTGCTGATTTAGGGAGAATACACGACTTATTAACCACACAAACGCGTGTCCAAAGCAAAAAAAGCCATGAAACGCATCATATTTTGTGAAAAAGTGTGATGTGCTCGAGCAAAACAGACTATTTGTGGAATCAGCTCCTCAAAATCAGTAAGAAACATGCATTAGATTTCATGCAGCAGATATATTACACATATTTTGGGTGAATTATTCCTTTAAACAATAAATAACACCATAGATTGAATTTAAATGTCTGAATTGTCTTCCTACAGAGTCGACTTCTTCTCTCAAAGGTTTAAGGTTAAACTCACCTTAACTCTCCCGCCTCCGGGCTCGTGATTGACATTATCCATCGAGCTCACCTTGGGCTGAGCTTTATCCTTAAAGTTCACCTTACGGCTCTCGATCTTGACCTCGCCTCCACCTCCAGAAAAACACACACTCACTGGTTTAAACTGCAGCTCTTTAGTTTAGGGACCGATTCTCGTTGCTTAATAACATGCACGTTAGTAGTTATAAAGCACATGTTAATGCATTCCTCTGCATGACCATATTTTAGATCTCTTAATACCTAAACTACCTTCCTAATTATTAATAAGCATTGGTTCGTACCTGGTTTATGTTTGATGTTGGCTTTGGAGCCGCACTTTGAGGTCACTTTACTCAAGTCAACCTTCTTGTTGAGAATCTGGATCTGCGAACATAAACGAGCATCCCATGAAGCTGCTCACATACTGCTAAAATAAAAGTAGCATGTAGGGCTAAAAAAAAATTATGATATCGATAATTATCACAATAAATGTCAAATCTTTATTTCTTCCCAGTTTAAAGGCAGATTTATTCTCCTGAGTGAAAGCTGTGACCAAATCTGAGGTACAATAGTCAAAACACTTATAATAAAATATTTTTCTACATCAAAACGTGCATGAGCAAACTTAAGTAAAATCCTTTTTCAGTCATCTTCCCGTCAGATATCTCAATAGAGAAAATATTATTTTTATTGTTTCGCATCATCAAACAGGTTTGTGTTTCCTGACAGACGGAAATGTATGCTCATTAAAAAAAACAACCTCATATTTATGAAATATTCTGACTTTTATTCAAATTAACCATAGGTCATCTATAGTATCACACTACCATGGTAAAATATGGTTTTTACATTTAATATAAATACAAATGCACAAATTCTAGAGCTCAATAACAACCATTACTACTTTAATACATTTATTCCATGTCTACATTAATAATATAACACATTTCCATAAGTATATCCCACACTTCTGCCACAATACCATGCTGCAGTTAGTGTTACTACAGTAAATCTGTGGTAAAGCCTTCTAACGGCAGTGTTTCTCATGTTTGTCAGCACCGTTTCCTCCGGCTTTAAGGGAAATCACAGAAACGTTTGTGTTCTTCGCTGAACTCTCGCTGGATCTCACAGCGCCGGTCATGTGATCGAAACGCGTCTGCTCTAGTAAACTCGTTCCATTGAGTGCAAAAAATACATGTGTCCCTGCAGCACAAAAGCAGTGTTAAGTCGCTGGGGGATATTTGTAGCAATAGCCAACAATACATTGTATGGGTCACAATTATCGATTTTTCTTTTATGCCAAAAATCATTAGGATATTAAGTAAAGATCATGTTCCGTGAAGATATTTTGTAAATGTCCTACCGTAAATATATCAAAACTTAATGTTTGATTAGTAATATGCATTGCTAAGAACTTCATTTGAACAACTTTAAAGATGATTTTCTCAATATTTAGATTTTTTTTGCACCCTCAGATTCCAGATTTTCAAATAGTTGTATCTCAGCCAAATATTGTGCTATCCTAACAAACCATACATCAATGGAAGCTTATTATGACAGATTTTGTGGCCCAGGGTCACATACTGTGATAATTATCGTTCTCGCTTTATCGCCCAGCCCCAGTAGCATGCAGTGCTTGAACCTGAAATTAAACACGAGGTGATGAGGAACAGCTGAAAAACATCCGAGCAGATCTCTAAAAGCTCCTCGAACTGAGATTTCAGAGAGCGCCGCAGCAGATTTGAGTTAGTGTGAGAGAAGAATCCAAACCTCTGCTGTCACCATGATTTGGTCTGAAATGATCGTGTTTGTTTGAACGACGACTACACCGCATGCAGTAACGTTACTTACGTTCCCGCCACCAGGAACATGTTTGATATTGTCCTTGGAGCCCAAGCGAGAAGTCACGTGACTGTAGTCCAGTTTTTTGGAGACTATCTGAACCTACAACACAGCACGACGGGCCGGGAAAGACGGGACACCAGGGAGGACCAGGTTAGAGAGGGAAGACAACAGAGGACAAGCAGAAGCATCTAGAAGCAACTAGCATCACTGACAGTAAAGACGTCCCATTGACTGTTAGTCTGAACACCATTAGGGCTCTTATCCACCGTTTCCCCTCGTTAGGCTAATCAAAATCACCATTAAAGTGAATGGAACTGATTGATGAGTATCTGGTTGGTGAGCTATAAATGAACACTGTGATGCTGGGATGCTCAAATCAAATCCTACAGGCTTCTCAGAGACCGGCACCAAAATTTGGATTTCCATGAATAATGCAGTGCTATAACTATATCACTCCCATTATAGTCAAAAAATGCTGCTTCCACTGCAAACATCCAATGATGATCCGATGCAGACAATTTTGAGTACAATAAGAGTGTTCCTGTTAGGGTGCAACACTTACAATTAAATGACTTTCGTGATTGTAAGCTATTGCATGTTTTGAAACCGAAAAGTATTAATTAATATAACTATTATTCATAATTTTATTTACAGACTCATGCATTTTTTACAGTAAGTGGTTCCCAAACTATGCAATCTGAGTGTCCCTGCTGTGATGCACAGTATGTAATAATGAGGTGTAAGAGCCAAACACTATATGATGAAATATGACTAGATGATAAAAACCCAGTGTAAGTATCCAAAGATCTCCAGAAGGAAAGATGGAAAGATTAGTGATTGAAAAAATGTGTTTATACCAATATCAGCTGATAGAATGAGCGATATACCCTTCTTATTATTATATTGCTATTATTTTTAATTAATTAGATTTTATTTAAAAACATAATTATATATAAGTCATGAATATAAAAAATTTAAATAATAATACAATTATTTAGATAAAATATTGATGAACATTATAATAGTTCTATACATAAATTTTATTAAGTACATTTTGACCAATATCAGCTGATAGAATGAGCGATATACCCTTCTTATTATTATATTGCTATTATTTTTAATTAGATTTTATTTAAAAACATAATTATATTTATGAATATAAAAAATGTAAATAATAATACAATTATTTAGATAAAATATTAATGAACATTATAATAGTTCTATAAATCAATTATTGATATTAATAATATATACTTAATTTTATTAAGTACATTTTGTATAATTTATTTTGTACTTTCGTACTAAAATGTGAGATGAGTCAAAAAGTAATATAGTAATAACAATATTAATAGTAACACTATGCAATAAAATGTGTTTATATTAGGTATATCTTATTAATTATAAAAATGATTTAATAATTCAATATTTAAAAAATATAATTTCACATTTTAACATTAATTTAAAATATTTTAATATTAAAAAATGTCATATTATAAAAAATATAAAAACAATTATAAATAATATATAAAAAATATTATAAAACATTATACTATAATAATATATATATATAAAATACTCACACAAAATGTGTGTATACATATATATATACACACACACATACATATATATATATATATGACTTGATTATTAAACTCATTAATATAAATTATTTAATAATTAAATATATCAAATATAATATAGCATTTTAATGTTTAAAATATATTAAAAACCTGCATATTTTAAAACTAAAATATTATAAGTATAGTTTTAATTGTATAGCTCAATCGATCATGTAAAGTCAGATCTGTGTAGGCTATTGAGAAGAAAAGCAGAGACTGAAAAGAGACGGAGATGTGCAGACGTGAGTGTGATGAACTGATGAACTCACTTTGCCCTGGCTGGTCTCTTTGGAGGGCGAGCTCTGAGCGTCTGTCCTGCTCTGAGACACCGTGACCTGCGGGCGGAAAAACCGCAGATACAGCCCTCAAGTCAATCGCTCGTACTACCACCAACCTACTGTAATCTCACACGAGAACAGGGAAAACTTCAGGATCAGAGGAAAAGGCAGGAACAGGCGACAAACTCCAGACATGCACGAATCTGAGCTGAAACATCCCCATCATGCTCCAAACATAAAACCGTGACCTCGCTTTACAACCGCGCTTATAGACCAATTTAGAGTAGACGTCACAGCTGCGTACTCAACCTGTTGCGACGCGGCGGTTCACTGTTCCGCTACTGTTATTACACTTGTATACAAAACTTCGTATTATGCTTGTTATAGAGTGCGTGACGTCACGTGCACTACCGCCGCGGTGACGCGGTTGTCATGGCGACCGTCACAGCCCTATTAGCGAGAACAGAAAGAGCTCAGCCAGGAAAAAGACCAGGATGAACATCAAACACGGAAAGAGGTGAGTGATACGTAATGCTTATGAAGACTGGAGCTAGAGAACAGATCTACACAGAAGTCCACATGAGCAGAGGAACGTGAATCATGCTGCTTTCACACCGAATCACATCAGATCAGGAAACAGCACGGGTTTGTCTCTGTTTGCAGACAGAAAAATCTACTGATCAGGCCAGAAGGGCTGTGTCCAGATCCAAAGGCAGGCAGCTTTTAGCATATAGAGAATATTTAATGATTCATGTGCTTATTTTTCTCAAGAAATGCAATTAAAAGTTGAAAAAAGGATATTTATAAATTAATACTTATATGATGTTAACACGTGATTGTTTTAAGACATTTGTATTGTTTTATTAATCATATATATATACTATTTCAAAATTACAATAAGCAATATTTTTCAATATTTATACAAATATGTATTACAAATATACATTAACATTTTAAATAGTAAAATAATTAAATATATTGCATATATATTATATTGTTAATTAATTTATAATTATGTAATAATATATTATTAAATTATAATATTAATCTAAATATTTTATTTAAATGTGTTAAATTATTAATTAAAATTGTATTTATGAATTAATAATTATATGATGTTAACATCTGATTAAGACGTGATTGTTTTATGACATTTTTATTGTTTTATTAATCATATATACATACCATTTAATTATTATAATAAGCAAAATATTTCAATATTTATAGAAATATGTATTCAAAATACACATTAACTTATATTGTTAATTAATTTATAATTATGTAATAATTATTGCTAATATAATATTGAATGATTAAATCGTAATAATTAATCGAAATATTTTATTTAAATGTGTTAAATTATTCATTAATATTGTATTTATTATTATTAATAATAATAACAATAGTAACAACAACAACAATAATAATATTAATAGCATAATAATAATAATAATAATAGATTTGCTCTGATGCCTCTGGATGCTGGCTGTAATGTCATATTTTTTAAGGTTTTGGACACGCAAAGAAAGACTGAGAGCAGTTTCAGAAAGATGACACTCTGCAGGACAAAAACTGCTCAAACATCTGACTGTCTTACATTAAAAATGACTACAATTACTAAAAGTAAAACTGAAATAAAAAAAAAACACGAATGAAAATGAAAAAAGCACATACAATTACTTAAACTTAATACTGAAAATATAGAAATTCTATATTAAATAATACCATATAGTACAATAGCATGTAAATAAATAGCACTGAAAATAAAATGGCACGGTACCCTCAAGTGAGCAAAATCTACATCCTACTAAATATGAAAGCACTGCAAATCTAGAGGACTGCATCACATTTACAGCTGAACACGTGTGCGTTTACCTTTCCTCCTCCAGGCTGGTATTTGATGTTGTCCGTGGAGCCGATCTTTGAGCGGATGTTTCTGATGTCGGGTGCCGGTGTGGAGCTGGGTCGAGGCGTGCGGGGCACCGCCGGCTTCTTCTCGGGCGCAGCAGCCGCTGTAGTGCTGCTGGAGACGGGGGGTTTGGTGGTGCGAGGGCGAGTGCTGGCGCTGCTTGTAGTGGTGGAGGCTTTGAGAGGCGCAGGTTTAGAGCGGGCGGCATCTGAAAACACTGCTTAATTATGTCTGAGAGAAACACTGGTGAACTTTAAAACACTTTCACAGAAAGAACTTGCGACGCCAGAATCTTTATAAAAGCTGTCTGAATAAGTGAGCACTAGATTCTGAGGGATATCTGAATGCTCAGTTTTGAAGCACAAACCCTCTTTATGCTTCAGATTAAAATAATCGCTCTGCACCGCTGCGTTTGGGTCAGATCTCTGGGAATGGGGGTAAGAAGCAGCGTGCTGTGCAGCGGCGCTCCGAGTGCGGGATTATCCCAAACTCATTCCTGCTGCGCAACTCATTTCTGGATTTGAAAGAGATTTTTCATGGATTTGAATGTGTTTGTGTCAGCGTAGCATCTCTGCATCTTTTCCCTGTCGCTATTAAGCCACTACACTGAATTTCTGTATTTTTCAACATAGACTACCATTCAAAAGTTTGGAATAAGTAAGATTTTTATAGGTTTAGAAGCGTCTTATGCTCACCAAAGCTGCACTTATTTGCTCCACTTAAACAATAATATTGTGAAAAATTATTATAATTTACAATGATTAATCTTCTATTTGAATATATTTTAAAATGCAATTTATTCCTGTGATGCAGGATGTTGAATTTTCAGCAGCCATCAATAAACATATTGAATACAAGTAATTTTAATGGAATAAAAATCTTTATTTTTAATTGATTAAATAAAAAATAGTTTTGTTGTATCTATACACACACACACACACACACACACACACACACACAGAGTATTATTACAATAAAACCTTATTATAATTATTATTTTATTTATTATTATTATAATTTAAAATAATTGTTCTATTTGAATATATTTTAAAATGCAATTTATTCCTGTGATGGAAAGTTGAATTTTCATCAGCCATCAAAAACATACTGAATAAAAGCCATTATAACTGAATAAAAATATAAATTTTCTGATTAATTTTATTAAAATATTTTAATTAAATTCATACACACATTATTATTATTAAATATTATTATAATTATTATTTTTTATTATAATTTAAAATATTTTTGTTTGTATTTTGAATGTAATTTATTCCTATGATGCAAAGTTGAATTTTCAACAGCCATTACTAAATGTATTATTGAATAAAAGTAATTTTACTGAATAATAATAGCATGAATAATATACTGTATATACCCTCAGTCAACACCAGAGTGTTAAAATACAAGCAGAAAACGGTTATTAATAGCAAATTCACAACATTACAATTTGTACCTGAATTTTTGATCAAATAAATGCAGCTGTGGTGATGAATCCAAACTCTTAGCCTGTAGTGTATTCATAAATACAGTGTTATGGGTGGTTGCGTGTTTGCTGTACCTGTGGTTTTCGGTGTGCTTGGTTTCTTTTCGTCTCCTGGTTTGCTCTCTGTCTTTGCGACTAAACACAAAAATAGAAATGCATAATGTGAATATTTATACCACTTCATAAATCAGCACAAAATGCAATGGCTCATCGTTAAATGTCTCCTAACTAACCGGGGCGTCGTGCTGCCGCAGCGCTGGCTGTGCTGCGTGTCATGGTGGTTGTGCGTGCTGCGGTCGCAGGTTTGTCTGCGGCGGGCCGAGCCGGAGCCACAGTGGTCTTTGGCACGGCCGGCTGTCGGAGGAGAAAACACAGGGTCAGTCGGGGTCAGCTGCACCGTGATACTGTCTCTGTAGTAAAAAACCCATCAGGATCGAACAGAGACGTTTCATCCAAAAATATCTGACTGCTGCTCTAAAAATAGCCTGCAAGGTTCAGATGAAGTCAGTTCCTAAGAATCCAGTCACACCAATACAATCCTTCATGTTTATTTATTTACTGAGAAAAACCTCTCCTTTCTTATTGTGGATTCAATCATATTTCTTAACATTAATGCGGCAACATGTGCACAATGAAACTGTATTTTGAGCTAGTTGAGCTGAATATATACGCTTTCCATTGATGTGTGGTTTGTTAGGATCGGATCATATTTGGCCAACTATTTGAAAATCTGGAATCTGAGGGTGCAAAAAAATCTAAATATTGAGAAAATCATCTTTATAGTTGTCCAAATGAAGTTCTTAGCAATGCATATTACTAATCAAACATTAAATTTTGATATATTTATGGTAGGGCATTTACAAAATATCTTCATGGAACATGATCTTTACTTAATATCCTAATGATTTTTGGCATAAAAGAGAAATGTATAATTTTGACCCATGCAATGTATTGTTGGCTATTGCTACAAATATCCCCCAGCGACTCAACACTGCTTCTGTGCTCCAGGGACACTTATTAACCTTCATTTAATTTCAATAGTTAGGAAGCAGTGTAGTTTAACCGATGGCCACTAGAGGGAAGACTTGAACTGAACATTATTCATATTTAAAGAGATTTGAAAACATAATCTAGAGACATAATAAACTAGGCTATATTAGGTTTTTCATTGCCCTTCATGACTGGAATAAAACATTTTATCGATACTGCTATTTCTAGCTCTATCCTCTAAAAAACGTCTATTATAAATAGCAATTTTCATGACTTGGGAGCTCTAATATTTTAAGCTTCTTTGTGGAGGTACACTGACATTCAAAATTGTCAAACTTTTTTTTTTTTAAGAAATCAATACTTTTATTCAGCAGGGACGCATTAAATTGATCAAAAGTGCCAGTAAAGACATTTATAATGTTACA
>NW_015505900.1:536228-562287 GCF_001515645.1 Sinocyclocheilus grahami
TTGGCTATTGCTACAAATATCCCCCAGCGACTCAACACTGCTTCTGTGCTCCAGGGACACTTATTAACCTTCATTTAATTTCAATAGTTAGGAAGCAGTGTAGTTTAACCGATGGCCACTAGAGGGAAGACTTGAACTGAACATTATTCATATTTAAAGAGATTTGAAAACATAATCTAGAGACATAATAAACTAGGCTATATTAGGTTTTTCATTGCCCTTCATGACTGGAATAAAACATTTTATCGATACTGCTATTTCTAGCTCTATCCTCTAAAAAACGTCTATTATAAATAGCAATTTTCATGACTTGGGAGCTCTAATATTTTAAGCTTCTTTGTGGAGGTACACTGACATTCAAAATTGTCAAACTTTTTTTTTTTTAAGAAATCAATACTTTTATTCAGCAGGGACGCATTAAATTGATCAAAAGTGCCAGTAAAGACATTTATAATGTTACAAAAGATTTCTATTTCAAATCGATGCTGTTCTTTGAATCTGTGAATCCTGAAAAATAAAATGCATCACGGTTTCTACAACAAATATCGCGCAGCACGACTGTGTTTAACATTGATAATAATCAGAAATGTTTCTCGAGCAGCAGATCAGCATATTATACTGATTTCTGAAGATCATGTGACACTGAAGACTGGAGGAATGATGCTGAAAATACAGCTGCGCATCACAGAAATACATTACAGTCTAACAGAGATTCACACAGAAAACAGCTGTTTTAAACGGTAATAATATTTCACAATTTTACCAATGTATTTTTAACCAAATAAATGCATCCTTGCCAACTTCTTTTGATAACCGAGCCCAATCGTTTGCACTGTACTGTAGTTTAAACAACATGTTGATGTGCTCAAGCATGGACGGCACACACACACAGAACATCCATGCAGAGATGAGAGCCGGATTGAGCCGCTTCGACCTTCAGACGTGGTCTTCAGCAGATGGATGGACACTCACCTTGGGCTTGACCTCTCTGGCCGCGGTGCTCGTTCCGGTGGAGGGTCGTGTGGACACCGTGGCGGGCCGTTTGGCGCCAGCGGTCGGGGCGGGCGCTTTGGGCAAAGGGGCTCTTTTGCTGAGGGGGGCTGAGGTCGGGGTGGGACGCTTGTGCGCGGCTGTAGCGCTGGAGGCGGAGCTCGGCTGGGGCTTGGCAGAGCTAGGTTTGGTTGCGCCAGCGACAGGCTGCATGGATGGACAGCAAACCCAACGGATGGATGGCAAACGATGAACAAAAAAATAGAATAAGGACAAATGATAACGGCTGCGACATGAGCAGAGCAAGCCGATAAAAGCACAAGATCAGATTCAGTTCAGACTACAATTTTCTGTCTTCATATCTAGAGTAAACTTGAAGTTTACTCGGTTTCATTTGACGGTCATGTAGGGATGGGAAGCGTAAGTAATGTCACGATTACAGTTCATTAACGTTAATCACAGGAAGGATGTAGAAAATTCTGAGCCGCTAAAGGACCTGAATGAAAATTAATCTTAGTTTTAGTTAAAGATAATAACCTTAAAACAACTTATTCAAATGTGTTTATTTATTGTTTGTTTACATATAAGCATTAACTGGAAAAAAGTACAAACTAAACCTGAAAATAAATAGTTTAAAATAATTTTAATTGCCATATTTTTATTTAACTTATGAATTAAAATATAAAAACAAAAAATATGAAAAAACTAAAAATAATAATACAATACATAATAATACATTATATTAATAAAAAATAGAACAGTACACAAATAATACTAAAATAGTAGTGTTCTGTGTTTGACTCTCGATCCCCAGCACTACATAAATCACTAACTGGAAATAAATAAAAACTAAAACAGAACTAATTTTCAAGTTTTTCATATATATATATATATATATATATATAAACAAAACAAAAAAAATTAAAATTTAAAACCTAAAAAAAACCTAATACAAAATAGCTATAAAAACTATAATAGTACATAAATAATACCAAAATAACGCTACTTTGTTTTAGGTTCTCCTCCATAAGTGATGAATGAATTTTGGTTTTGGCATTAATATGCTTTAAGAACAGAATCAAACTCATTCGCATTAGCAGAAGCAGAAGCAGAAGCAAAAGCAGGAAGCTCAATGGAGGACGAAGAGACAACAGAAAGCTTTCACAAACCTTGGTCTTCTTCTCAGGACTAGTCAAGTCTTTTCCAGGTGCACCGTTGGTTACCGCAGGCCTGGGTTTAGCAGCTGGCTTTTTGGCTTTCTCGTCCTTCTCAGCTTTGCCGGGTTTCTTGTCAGCCGGCTCTGTTTTCTGTTCTACTTTGTCCTTTTCTGTCTTGTCTTGTTCTGCTTTCTCCTTTTCCACTTCCTTCACCTGTTCTTTATCTTTCTCCGCTTTCTGATCTGACTTGTTCTCCTCGACTTTCACTTCTTCCGTCTTCACCTTCTCCATCTTTGGGGAGGAATCAATCTTTTCTGCCTCAAGCTTATCAGCTTTCTCAGTCTCACCTTTGGTAGTTTTTTGTTCAATCTTCTCAACTTTCACTGGCGTATCTACTTTGTGAACTATTTCATCCTTGTCTGTTTTCTCTGATTTACCCACCTTGTCCACGTCTTTGTTTTTGTCCAGAGCTTCAGTGTTTTCTCCTTTGGTTGTCTGTTCGTCTGTGTGGTTAGTTTTGTCTCTCTCCTCCACCGTTTCCATCTTCTGATCTTTGTCCGTCTTGCTGAAAGCATTAAAGCCATCAATCTTCTGCACAGTGTCCATTTTGTTTGCCTGCGGCTTGTTCTTCTCAGAGTTTTCTGGTAGAAAGAAACAGGTTAAAACAGATTAATATATAAACTAGAGAAAAAAATGAACAAAAAAAGTGGTTTGTACAGACTGTGTTCCGCTTGTTTAGTCCAAAAGACAGCCAAAGCTTTAACTCAAGATACCTTAAAAACGAAAGCTCGTTTTGTATTCAAACTGATTGGATTGCCACAATCATGATAATTCAACTGCAGAAAGGCTGCAAATTAATGCAATACATATATCTGTACATGCTGCATGCATAAAAATAAATGGAAAGAAAGAGATTTGAGTCCACATTGAAGTCCAAGTACACAAAGTAAACTTAATTTTCACTTTTGGGTCATGGTACATTATGGTACTTATTGCACGATGACTTACCAAATCAATAAATAAACGGATATGCCATGAGTGTCAATTATTTAAGAAAGAGTACGAGAGACATGAAACAAGCAGCTATGTAGGACATTACTTCACTGAGACGACAATCTGTTATGATTCCACCAATCAGAGTCATGTTGTCCAGAGAGCCGTGTGATAAATGAGGCTGAAAGAAGGAATATATCCATGTGTAATATATCTTACAGGCGGCTCTCTGGTCACTTCACGTTCAGAGGCAGATCCATTACAAAGGCTGTCCGTCTCTTTGAGGAGCCTCATGTCCTTGAGTTGAAGGACAAAACAGTTCTGTAGCTAAAGTAACTTATCACAAGTACAGTGGGATTTGGGATCAGTAACAATGAGAGTGAGTATTTGAGAACGAACCTTGCTTTAATAACTCCTGCTAATAAATCCCACCGGTAAATTTGCAATTCAAAAGATATTTTTAATGATAAAATAGTAGCATTACAACTGTACAGTTTTTCAGAGAAACCACAACCATTTACCTTACCTCATTAGATGTTTTAATCTGCACTCGTGTCATTATATCTGTGCGTTTTATAATGAAAAGACTGTTTTCTAATTGCACTGCAATTATGAACACGTGCTACTAAATTTAACAGCAAAATGTCAATAGGTTAAACTTTTCTAATAAGTTTTCATTCTTTAATATTAGTTAACTACATTAGTTAACATGAACTAATGAAAAATAGTTTGAAAGCATTCGCTGAAATTTTTGTTAATGTCAATTTTAATATTTATTAATGCATTTTTTAAATCAAAAGATGCATCTATTCATATTATTTAATAGATCTGAACATGAACTTAAAATGAACAGCTGTACTTTTATTAATTAATTATTGTTCATTTTAGTTAGTTAATGCATGTCAGTGACCTTATTGTAAAGTGAAAGCGCTAAATCTGCTTCTATAAACCCTTTAATTCGTCGCCCTGCTTCTCTCATAAACATATTTCACTTCTCAGGAGAAATCTGCTTTAGAAAGGAGACTATTAGCATATTTATTTAACTTTTTTCACACTGGAAATTAAATCTAGTGGGCATGAAATAAATAAAATCAGCTATCATTGATATTCCAGCAGCATTTTTTCTTTTGCACATGTAAGCTGCTTCCCAGCGTGCAGAAATACTGCATCTCGTATTAAAATGAATCCGACACCACAGAGCGGTTTCTTTGTAAGAAATATCTATGCGTAGAGTCGGCTAAGAACTCTTGCATTAAGCTGATCAATTTCAACAAGGCTCAGGTGCATTTATAATAACAAAGACACCAGTTTCACAGTGACGCATCAAAGCAGACGAGAAACTGCAGAACGACACCTGCTCAAAATAAAGAAAATCAGTCTATAAATGTGAAGACAGCCACAAAGCAGACAGTCTTGTGTATTCAGCGTGATTTATCATGCATGCAGATCACATGACCTTCAGTAACCCGACCTCCAGACACTCCCATTTAATTAAAAACTATCCAGACTCCAATTCCACCCCAACTAATACAAGAACTCACAAACATCATGCCTTAATAACTGCAACTCAGAGAAAACTAGTGTGCAACAAACGACTCACCATCCTTAACACTAGTCCACACTTTATATCATCTGCACCTGCTTTTCCATTTATCAAAGACATTTCACCAGCGATTTTATCTTTTGTTTGCTTCCCCTTGAGGCAAGAAACATGTTTCATTCAGACATTCACTACAATGCATTTTCTCCATCTGTCAACCAGCCAGAAGACAACTGAGGGATTAAACCAGACTATTTACACGCACGCCCCTCCTGTGAATTATTATTTAAACAAAAAACAAAACTCGTAATCGTTAACCGTTGTAGGTGCAGCAGGAGATTTCTGGAGCTCTACCCATCATCGTTGAGGAGTTTCTGACCTCGATTTGCAGAAGGGCAGGTTTTATTCTAGGAAATCAGGTCAGAAATGACTTACGCTGTCCGCGGCTCGTCTGGGGCGGGTAATGAGCATGCGTTCGGCAGTGGCGTGATAGTGCCGTACACACAGAACAGAGACACTACATGCATCACATACTTCTGCCACCGCTACACATCAGAAAGACGCAGTCCCAGTCTAGGACTCATGTCTCATCCTATTGACTCAATAAACCCAATTATATACACTTATGCACTCTTAAAATCAAAGGGTCCTTATTGACATCCATGGTTCCATGCAGAATCTTGGAACCATAGCATAAAAGGTTCTTTATACTGGAAATATGTTCCATTAGATTCCAAATCAACCTTTTTTTTGTGTGTGTGAAGAACATTCATGCATGTTAATAGTTCTTCATGGAAACATAGATGCCAATAAAGAACCAATAATTGTAAGAAAAAAAAGGTTATTTTAATAACTCTTCACTAAAGGTTCTTGAGGGGGAACCCAAAATGGTTCTTCACTGAAAAACCCCATTGGAAATACATTGAAACATGCTTTCCTAAGCTTAATTTCTTTGTTTCTAAGAACGATTATGCCACGCTTCTCTCATTCACAATGCTCACATTCTCTCAGATGTAAAAGAGTCGGTCCTACACCTCAAAATTAACTCTTGCTTCGCCATCACCTACCCTCAAATGCCTCAGTAATCGTGTCGGTTTTGTCTCCAGCGTTGTTGCAAGTCCCATTAAGGGCACGTGTTGTCACCGGCACGGGTAGAACGACTCCTTGGTTCTTGTCAATGAACGGTCCCTCCAATAGGTCCTCCACGGGCGAGAGGGGAAAGCTGCTTTGGTCTTTGCGTGCGGGGAAAGGGGGGAAATGTAGTTCGATATTGTTCCGTAGGTCGTTGCGGGTGGCTCCAGCTGACAGGGTTGGCGGCGGGGTCGGAGGTTGATCGTCGGCTACAGTTAGAGAGCGTTTTATGGCCCCTGAGTGCTGGCGACGAGGTCCTCCAATGGGCGATGGCAACTTGTCGAGAACGCCTCCGCCGGGATACTTATCCGGGAGCTCGAGACTGGCGGGTACGGAGAGGTGCGAACACTCGGACATCGCTCGCCTCATCGCCTTCCTCTGTTGTTCGGCTCTCCCCATCAAGCAAGGCTCAAAGTCTTCCTCGTCCTCACTTTCGTGCGACGACCCTTCAGCCTTCGGCCGCTCATCTTCGCCCTCCAGGTAGCTGTCGTTGACCACGCCAATGACGCAGTAGTTTGGAGGCGTTCGGGGCGACGGCGTGCTGGGACTCTGTTCCGGAAGCAATCCAGAGAACGGAGCCGGTTTCGAGGGTTCGAGTGGCGACAGAACCTCTTTGTGACCCGCAGGTGATTCCAGAAGCATCATGCCATTGTTGTCCGTTGTGCAAGCCGCAAATTTTCCAGGAGACGCAGCTGATGCCGACGAGGACGAGAGGCTTTCCGGACTGTCCCCGGTGCTGCCGAACGACATGCTTGTTGGAACGGCTCCTCGCCCGGAGACGCTGAGCTCAGAAGGAGACTCGTAGAAGCACAGCTTGTCCTCATCCATCATTCCCGTTGCCCGAAGGCCACCTCCAAAACTCGGTGGCTCCCCGAGGTCTCCATGCTGCCAGTCCCAACCCGGAGGGGTGGCGGATGTGGACATGGATGGGACTTTACATAGCTCACTATATTCTGAGAACGGAGATGCCGGTTGTTGGTTTGAGAAAGAGGACATGCTTCTGTTGCCCTTTCTCTGCTCCTGGTTTAGGTGTCTTTGTGTCTTAGTCCTTTTCCTGTGTTAAAATGTAAACGCGTCTGTCTGACTCGTAACCTCACAACGTAACCTTCTCTGCTGCTTCTGCACGAGACAGCAGACTAAGCAGCTCTGAGATCTGGCTGGAAGCGTCTCTCTCTCTCTCTCTCTCTCTCTCTCTCTCTCGCCATGACAGGAATCACATGCTTTGTAAAGTGGCTGTTCATTCGCTGCCACAAAATCAGCTCCCTCCTTCCTCTCTGCCTCTCTCATTTTCTCCACGTTGTCCTCTCTGCATCCATTTTTTCTTCCCTCTTCTTTCTGATAGTGACACACTACTATCCTCCCTGAGGCTACATGCGTGCAAAATAACGAGGAAGGGCTTAACGAGCATTCATTTGCACATATGATTTCAGAGAGTGCACACATCTATCGTATCTTTTTATGGAAGTCTTTTTGGGTAACAATCAGTCTGGAAATTTCCAGACATACAGTATTATCTGAGGAACAGATTTGCCCATGGATGATATCCCTAGATAATCAATATGTTTTTTTCCCCTCTTACATACCGTTTTATCTTCATCTGTACTCTGTGTTTAATTTAGACTGTTCGATTACAGTCTCTAAATATGTGAAGTTCGAATCTGAATAAAAGTTAATGTCTTTGTTGTTGCATTTCCTGCCACAGCAACATGTGTCTGTGCATATCTCAGTGCAGAAAGACAACATCATTCCTCACTGTAAGAAATAAAAACGTAAAATAACAGAAAAAGTACCGGCAGCTCATTACCGAGACATTATCCATTAATTTTGCAGACAATCTAAAACACAACGGAATGCAATGCAAATACAAAACACAGGTAAAACACCTGTAAAAAATAATTACGAAAAAATCTTTCAAAATAATACAGTAGGTTATGCCCTATTTTTACAGATTTTTTTTAAAGAGTGCTCCAATCAGAGATGGAAAAGAGACAGAGGAATAAACAAAAATGGAACAATACCAGATTGTTCTAAACCCTTGACTAATAAAAATAATAGCCTAATTTATTATTATTCATTGTTAAAATTATGAATTATTACAATTAAAAAAGATATATATTTTAAATGTATGAATGATTTTATATAATAAAAATTAAAATAAAGTAATAATAACAATTATTAATTTGTTACAATAAATAAATATTTATATAATTTATTCTAATAAATTAATGTCAATATTAGCAATACTACTACTACTAATAATAATAAGAACAACATGTAATAAATATATCAGTATACATTATTTAGTAACAATAATAAATAATTTTAAAAAATATTATTAAAATGATTAATTCAAACAAACAAACAAATATACAAGACATAAAGCAATATTCTGGGATCAAAACAAATGCATGAAGCTTTCACAGATGCTAGAAGTGAAATGATACCGAACCCTGAACAGTAGTGCAAACTCTTCCCATGCTTTGGGCATTCAAAGATGTCACTGCGGCCTAGATGCTTCAAACAAAGTTAAGCTTGTTCAACAAAGATGAAATGTGTGAACTTCTTGGTAAGTTTTATCATGAATATTTCATGCTCATCTAATTCAAACCAAAAAAACACTCACAACATCGAGACGCTTTGTCAGCACACCTTCAATGCACTCAGCATCAGCATCAAAATGGTCACTATGGTTACATAATGGCCATCATTTCCGAGCCTAATTTCCTCCATCAGCAACTGTTGTTTCAGTAGAACCAGCCACGAGACCGTGACCCTTACGCAAGCACTCAAGATGACAATTATCAGATGATGATTTACGATGAAGGGCGTCTTCAAACACAGTCAACAGCGAAAAATGATGCTACTTCCTCATCTTCGCATCCTCATCCTATTTCCATCTCTTAATCTAATCAGTGTGGCACTTAAACCAACCAAAAAGTGTTACGATGTTATGCTTGCCTTAGTAAATACTGCTAAAAATGGTTGAAGAATCCCTTGATTCACTCAAACAGAAACTATTTGTGTCATGCATTTATCTCACTGGCACTTGCCTTGTTCAGAAGTGCTTCACGTCCGTGTCTCCATGAGGCTCGCCCGTCCACTGAACGTGTCAAATCAATCCTGCGTCCCAACGCGAGTGTGTCCAGGCCATCAGGGACAGAGACACTGTAGGGATGATCTCATCGGACCCCAGTCTGAGACCCACCGGCCCCGTTACATAAGCACAACTGAAAGACGACGCCTGTCTGGTATTGAACTCACACTGAAGGAGGATACGACACTGTGGGCTAAATCTGCCATCAATAACGTATGGAACGAAGGAAAGAACCCACTTCATTCCTCCTTACAAATTACAAATCTACAAACAACTGATCTAATAGACAAACAATTTATTTGCAATAACATGCACAAATGAATGCATGTGCACTAGAAAAGTTAATATTACAATTAAAGTAAAAAAAAAAATCATAATAATAATGGGAAAAAAATAAAAAAAATACATTTTAAAAATAAAATAAAATTAAAAATAAATTAAAAGAGTAATTAAACCATATAAATGTGGCTTGGACCTGTTTGGGAATTAAAAAAAACCCCACTGATTTTAATTATTTAGCCTATTTATTCATGTATAAACTGATACAAACTAAACGTTTTTTATTTATTTATTAATTGTTTTGATTATTTTCTGAACAATTATAAAATGTAAAAAGATTTTAGCTAGCTACTGTATGTTAAAATTCATAAACAAAATGCTCTTCAAACAAACCATGTGTATTTTTTGTTTGTTTGTTTGTGTTTGTCGTCTAAACGAATATAAAATCTAAACTTGCAATAACATGCACAAATGAATGCATGTGCACTAGAAAAGTTAATATTACAATTAAAGTAAAAAAAAAAAATCATAATAATAATGGGAAAAAAATAAAAAAAATACATTTTAAAAATAAAATAAAATTAAAAATAAATTAAAAGAGTAATTAAACCATATAAATGTGGCTTGGACCTGTTTGGGAATTAAAAAAAACCCCACTGATTTTAATTATTTAGCTTATTTATTCATGTATAAACTGATACAAACTAAACGTTTTTTATTTATTTATTAATTGTTTTGATTATTTTCTGAACAATTATAAAATGTAAAAAGATTTTAGCTAGCTACTGTATGTTAAAATTCATAAACAAAACGCTCCTCAAACAAACCATGTGTATTTTTTGTTTGTTTGTTTGTGTTTGTCGTCTAAACGAATATAAAATCTAGATGAGATGGATGTGCTTAAATAGATAAATAAATAAATACAAGTTTAAAAAAAAAGTGCTGTCATTTAAAATGTATTTATTAAATACAAATCAATTCTGTTTAGATAGTTCGTTGTCTGAACTAAAACAAAATCTGAGTTGGATATGTTAAATAAATTAAACAAAACAAAAAAAAGAGCTGCCTAAGCCATAGCATAGCAATGAGGGCCAGCAGCGTAACATACAGCCTGACCTACATATATGTAGTCTCTTGCTGACCTTCATGTTTGCTTATGTAGCATAAGCCTCAAAGCGACTTTCTCAACATACAGACGAAAGGCCAAACACAGATTCGAACGGACATCTGAATAACAAATGAATGCAGCCATTGAGTTTACTGAAGCATGCAGACTTTAACTACACTACAAGATTGTCTCCAAGTAACTGATGTTAGGAATGAGATCCTAAAGCAGGGATATAAAAAGAGCAAGGGACGAATCACAATCTCTGCGTTCCTCTAGGTTTAGGGAGGCGGCTAAAATCATTTATCAACGTCACAGGAGAAACACGCAGGTGGTCAAAAAGAGATGAAGTCGGGAAGCTGCGAGAACATAAAGCCAACAACCATCTACCCAGATGCTATTTTTAGCACATCGCCCCTCCTCGTGAGAGCCAACATTGTTTCCTTGGTAGCCCTGCTTCCTTAGGTCTCCTAAGCAACTGCCTCCCGTCGCCATGGCAACAGAAGCGGCTCTGAAGAACACCGGTGTCCAAAAAGTGAAGTAAAGTCGAGTACCGTTGAGTGGGATTATGGGAATTATTAGAGTTTGTATATATAAAAATATTCATTGTAATTTTAACTCAAGTTTTATCCTTTTTGTCGTGTTTTTATCATTTTTATTTATTTTAATTTTGTAAGTGTCTATATAGTTTTTAAGTTTTAGTCATTTCAGGACTTATGATATATTTTGAATGAGATTTTGATTTGTTTTTACATTTTCTGTTTTCATTGTAATTTGACTTCAAGTTTAAGTATTTTAGGTAGCCCTGCTTCCTTAGGTCTCCTAAGCAACTGCCTCCCGTCGCCATGGCAACAGAAGCGGCTCTGAAGAACACCGGTGTCCAAAAAGTGAAGTAAAGTCGAGTACCGTTGAGTGGGATTATGGGAATTATTAGAGTTTGTATATATAAAAATATTCATTGTAATTTTAACTCAAGTTTTATCCTTTTTGTCGTGTTTTTATTATTTTAATTTATTTTGTAAGTGTCTATATAGTTTTTAAGTTTTAGTCATTTCAGGACTTATGATATATTTTGAATGAGATTTTGATTTGTTTTTACATTTTCTGTTTTCATTGTAATTTGACTTCAAGTTTAAGTATTTTTGTCATTTTTAGTGTCATTATTTTTTAACGTCTACATAGCTATGTATTAGTTTTAGTTATTTTAGTACTAAAAATAAATGAAAATGAGAAATGTTGCTTTTAGAATCAGTGATATACTATTTTGTGTTAATATTTTGAATTAGAAGTTACTTTTTACATTTTTTTTTTGTTTGTTTTAGCATCTGTTATTTGTTCTTTGTAATTTTTTTGTTTTTAATACATCAATGAAGTTTTTATTTATTCTTATTTATTTTTAGTTTTAGTTATTTTGGTACTTCAACTCAAAATGAAACTGTGAAATTAGAATCAATTATATATTGATATATAATTACATTTATTACTACATTTTAGGTTTCCATTTTCATTTTAGCTTTTCGACATAACTCGGCCCTTTTGGTTCAGATCGATGCTGTCACCAGCTCTGAGACTTACAGCGCAGGCAGCCTCTGCCACGGGCTTTACAATCACTAATCCAGTCGAGCAAAAACACATCCAGGAGAGCTGCTCTTTCTCCGTCACTGCTGATCACTCTCTGCTAAAATATAACCTGCGGGTGATGTTCAATAGTTTGTCTGAAGGTAGACAGATCAATTCAGTTGCAGTCTTTTACACAGCATTTTTCAGCATCAACTGAAGCATCACTCAACCGGAGCTGTCGAATCGCTCAATGCTGCTATTTATATTCTGAAAAGAAACTCCAGTAAGCATCCAGACACACGTTATGATCTTCTACTACAATGTAGTGTGCTGCCAACCTAAAAAAAAACATTTAAAAGCACATCTCTGCTGCAAAGTAGAGATGCATTAGTGTTCAGAAGTTCTGGGTCAGTAAGAAGTCTCACCAAGGCTGCAATAATTTGATTAAAAAATACAGTAAAATTGTGGAATATTTCTGCAGTTCAAAATAAGTGTTTTCTATGAGAATATCTGCACTGAAGACTGGAGGAATGATGCTGAAAATACAGCTGTGCATCACAGAAATACATGACATTTTACTATATATTCACATAGAAAACACTTATTTTAAACTGTAATGATATTTCCAATTTTTACTGTATTTATGATCAAATAATTGCAGCCCTGAGCAAAAAGAGACTTTCAAAAACATTGAAAAATATCACCAACCCTAAACTTTTGAACAGTAGTAAATATGCAACATACGTACATCAATTAATTCAATTTCATCTGCTGATTCAGCTCTGCAACGATCAACCAATATGGGTTTTCAGTAGCCAATGCCAGTGCCAATATCTAAAGATCATCTACGGCTTCATTATTTCTTCTTCCTGAGTCGTGAGAGTCACTAAATAAGACTATGTTGTGAAAAACATTCTGTCCTTCACCGCAATCACACTGCATCCCAACAGCACAAGACCCGGGAGCTTTCGTGCTGCATCGCTGTCAAACCTCGACTCAGAGGGTGTTTCGTTGGGTCGGGTGCTGCCGTCTTTTCCCCGTCTTCACCCTGTGAAGGATCTCAGCAGGGTTTGCTGATGTAATTTCCTCCCAGTCGAATCCTGTGCTGACACTCACAACCTCACGAAACCTCAGGCCTCTAAAAATAAACCTCACATCTGCTTCTAAACACTAGCACTCAAATCTAATCAGCTGTTTATGTACTTTTACTATGCATGAAAAAAAAAAAATAAATAAAAAAAAATAAAAAGGTAGATGGAGTGCAATGCAACGTTTTTCCAATGCATTTCTAATTTAATTTCTAATGCAATACCAGACACTTTGCCAAGCGCTGCATTGTCCCCGTTTTAGAGTGGGATACTGAAAAACTTAAATTAAAGGTGAAAAATGTTGCTACGGTAAACAGCACTCATGAAAGCAATGCAACCGCTATAGTAGTCTGTATGATGCATATAAAAACATGCTCTGAGCAAACACAATGCATCTATCAATTAAAAAAAGAGAATGAAAATGAACAGAAATCCTCACTAGAGAATCATCTGAGAACAACACACGTATCTGTGATCAGCAGTTCAATGTTTGTCAGCAGACATTTTGAAGTCTATTATTTAGATGCAAAAAAAAAAAATCTTATTTTGTTAGTTTTTAAGCATGCAATCAATAGAAAAAATCAAATGTTTAAATGACACAATTAAACAGGATGACATACATTCTCATCTCTCCATAGGGCTGGGTATCGGTCAAAAATTTTCGATATCGATACCGATACCTTGACTTCGATACCGGTTCCTGAACGATACTTTTTTCGATACCAATTTTATGAAATCAATTTTAACAAGATTACATTATCTAAAAAAAAAACTGGTTTTATTTTTCAGCTTGTTGATGTTTATACAAACTCAAAGACTCATCTCCTGAGCCACTGCACAAAGGAACAAAATGTAACCAACACAATAAATCAGTGCAAAATAGTTTTAATAAAGTCTTCAGTTTACACATCTGTTTGGCTACATTTACACTAGTGCGTGTTCGTGTTAAAACGCCTATCTCAGACAGAATCATGATTTCTATGTATTTTCCACTGATTTACTGATGAGCATTAGCAGCTTCCAGCACTGTCTGCTTGTGTTCTCTCTTCCATGATCGCTGCTCGGACTCAGAGGTAATAACATATTTAATTTCAGCAACATTACATGGCCAAAACACACATTAGACGGCAATCTGTAGTTATTACAAACACTCGATGGTGGTTTAAAGTGAGTTTTGAGTAAACGCGGAATATAAATCTTATTTATTGTCTTATGTAGCACGATGCTACAGTTTGCATGAATGGTCACATAACACGCGCTTTCAGTCGTGTAATGTTAGTATGAACGGACATCTGCATATGAGTGAAGTGAAATTAATGGTGGTTTAAAGTGAGTTTTGAGTAAAAGCGGAATATAAATCTTATTTATTGTCTTATGTAGCACGATGCTACAGTTTGCATGAATGGTCACATAACACGCGCTTTCGGTCGTGTAACGTTAGTATGAACGGACATCTGCATATGAGTGAAGTGAAATTAAACAAACTTGGGGGGGGCACATGTCCTAAAAGGTTGAAAACCCCTGTATTACAGTACCACGAGAGCTAAGAGAGCAGACTGCTCCGTGCACTTTCGAATCGCTCTCGCGGATGATCGATCTGCGCCGCGCCTCTAGTCGAACACACCGGCTAGTGCTGCAGGCTTATTGGCTCACTGACGCTGATGAGATTAACCTCCCAGGTATCGAAATTTGGTACTGAACGACGAGACGTTTTTCGATACTCGATGGTATCGAGGCAATTCGGTCGGTGCCTAAAAACTATCGAACTCGATACCCAGCCCTATCACTCCATAATCTTTAATTCTCAAATACATGTTTAGAAACCCAAATGCATCTCTATAAATCATAAACTTGCACCAAAACATCACATTCACAGAGAAGCAACCAAACTCAAGTGTAGATTTTTTTTTTCCATCACAAGCGTCTGACTGAACAAAAGGAGAGCTGAGTCACTCTGAGCATATCTCTGTGTGTGTGTGTGTGTGTGTTAACACTCCTCCATTCACAACAACACATGCTACTCAGTCACAATCAATGTCTCTGGCCGTCACCAGCGGCTCGCAGACTCACAAGAGCACAAGCACACAAAAGACATCATGACCCCAAACAATCAGCGGCATTCAGAGATGCTCACAAGATGCACTCAAGGCCAGACGTCAATCTTACTTTGAAAAGTCCTCAGCAAAAACATTAAAGACGTGTGTCTTTGAAACACTGCTATTGATAGATATTGGGTATTTTGTATGCACATGTATGTACACTATCAGGCAAAAGTTTTTGAGCAGTACGATTTTTAATGTTTTTTAAAGAATTCTCTTCTGCTAATCAATAATCATTCTAATATGCTGATTTGCTGTTCAAAAAAACTATTATTATTATTATTATTTAAAACTGTTGAGTAGATTTTTTTCAGGATTCTTTGATGAACAGAAAGATGAAATAAAAAGCTTTTGTAACATTATACACTATAGCACTCAAAAGCTTGGAGTTAGTATAATTTGTTATAAAGGTTTTTGGGAAAGAAATTATAGAAATTAATACTTTTATTTAGCAATGATGGTTTAAATTGATCAATAGTGATGATAAAGACATTTATAATGTTACAAAATATTTCTATTTCACATAAATGCTGATCTTCTGAACTTTCTATTCATCAAAGAAACCTGAAAACATTATACTCAGCTGTTTTCAACATAATTATATTAATAATAAATGTTTTTGAGCAGCAAATCAGCATATTATACTGGTTTCTGAAGATCATGTGACACTGAAGACTGGAGGAATGATGCTGAAAATACAGCTTTAGATCACAGGAATAAATTACATTTCAATATATTCAAATAGACAGCAGTTATTTTAAATAGTAAAATTATTTCACAATATTACTGATTTTTTGCTTTTGATTAAAATATTAGATTTTTTGCAATATTACTGCTTTTGCTGTATTTTGGATCTAATAAATGCAGGCTTGGTGAGCAGAAGATAATTCTTTAAAAAACATAAAAAATCTTACTGTTCAAAAACTTTTGCCTGCTAGTGTTCATACATCACATACTACATGCATTCATGAAATAAATTAAAAATAAAATTTAACTAATAAAACTCAAATTGAAGTACTAAAATTATTACAGCTAAAACTGAATAAGAAAACAAGCTAAATAGGGATATTTATATAAAAAAAAAAAAAAAATATATATATATATATATAAAAACAATACACAGAACACAAAAAATATGGTGTAAACCACAAGTGTATTTTCCAGAGCTCCTGAAGTGAGACTCTGTTTAGTCACTCTTTTACTAAGGTGGAAAGATGATTTTGAAACATTCACCACGGTAACACCAAAAGAAGTTTTACTGCAGGCAACACAACATGGATTAATAGAATTCACTCTAATGTGATATTTGACACTGAGCTCTCACAGTTTCCTTATTCTCAGCTCATAGTACAACACACACACACACATTACACTGTCATTAATTTGCATGTTGGGAAGTCTGACACCGAACACTGATGTCCTGTCTCCCGGAGTGTATAAGTAGCTCCCTCCCCACTGGAGAAAGCCGAAAATTACAGAGAACTACAAGAAACAGCTGTGTCAGATGCGCCCAACACACACAGAGAATCTAAAACCAGCAACCGACCATTTTCAGATACTACACTACTTTTCTGCAGTTTTCTGACACCGAACACTGATGTCCTGTCTCCCGGAGTGTATAAGTAGCTCCCTCCCCACTGGAGAAAGCCGAAAATTACAGAGAACTACAAGAGACAGCTGTGTCAGATGCGCCCAACACACACAGAGAATCTAAAACCAGCAACCGACCATTTTCAGATACTACACTACTTTTCTGCAGTTGTGTGGCTTATGCTGTGTTAAGGTTATTAAAGACAACATGAGAAAGTTTACTTCCACAAGTCTTTCATCTGAAGTCCGAGTCAAGTCTCGAGTCTTTACGCTGGAGTCGAGTCTGGAATCTTTTCATTAATTGTTGCAAATAAATTCTCATCCTTAAAAATCCTATTAACTAGGTTGCATTAAGGACAAAATACATTCCAGGGATACTACTAGGACTCTAACTTAACTTCCTCTACCTGTATACATAGAGTCAATCCAAGATACAAAAATACATAAATACTGTACATGTACAATTATTGAGGAGGCCCATTCATATTTAAAATCATCTGTAACACCATGATGTAGCCACTAGATGCTAATTAATCTAATTCTAGATCTAATTAATCACACATCAATTTTACCTGATATTTCCCCCAAAAGATAATTTAAAAACATTACTGTGTTAGTTGAGTAAAGCACTAAATACACATAAAAAAAAAAATATATATATATTTTGATTCAACATAGCATAAATAATGATAATAGATGGGCATCAATAGATAGATGGGGTTTAAAAAATGTATATTGAAAAATGAAATGATACTCAAAATATAAAACTAAACATCGTCTGAATGATTGAGTGAGTCATTCAGTCTCAATTTGTTCAAAAACGTAACACAGATTCATTCAGGAACGAAGCACCGTTATGTGTTGCTGAAGACGCATAACAGTTCTGCTGTGGCTTTGTTTGAAATATTTTCATTTGTGAAACTGAGAAAAACAGACAATACTATACTGTGTCTAAAATTTCACATAACATTAACTTATTTATTGAGCTATTGTATAAAATCAATATCATATTTGCAATCGTGCAGATATTCGGGAAAAAATTATGTTATTTTTTTACATAATCGCACCAATTAAAAAGTTAAATAGACAGTAGGTAGACAATTACTTTTATTAGATATTGCATCTGAATAAATGTTTAGAGATTATCAAAATGTTTATTTGAAGTGTCAGTTTTTGCATTATGATTTGTCAAACCTGAACACACACACATATATTGAGAGAAAAGCCATATCTGCGTATATTCCGAAAAGATTGATGAAACGTCGTGCTCAGCAAATAAGCAAATAAGTAAGTTCTTGCTTCATGATATTAGTAGTTAAGGATAAAAGACTCGAGTTGTGTTTAAAATATTCAATAGTCCTTCTTGTCGAGTTGAGTCAAGTCTGAAATAATTTCAGGTCAAGTCTGGAGCCGAGTCTGAAGTCTATTGAAATACGACTCGAGTCAGAGTCACTAACTCGAGTGCCCGGGATTGGTCCAATGAGAACTGATTGATTATTTCAACCACTATTCTCAAAGTAAATGAAGTCAATGAAACTAAAACTAAAGATCCTGCCATTTTACAATGAAAAATTTAAAGATGGCACTCACAAATCTAGTTTACTTTTCACTCATACGTTAAATGCGTCTTTACGCTGGAGTCGAGTCTGGAATCTTTTCATTAATTGTTGCAAATAAATTCTCATCCTTAAAAATCCTATTAACTAGGTTGCATTAAGGACAAAATACATTCCAGGGATACTACTAGGACTCTAACTTAACTTCCTCTACCTGTATACATAGAGTCAATCCAAGATACAAAAATACATAAATACTGTACATGTACAATTATTGAGGAGGCCCATTCATATTTAAAATCATCTGTAACACCATGATGTAGCCACTAGATGCTAATTAATCTAATTCTAGATCTAATTAATCACACATCAATTTTACCTGATATTTCCCCCAAAAGATAATTTAAAAACATTACTGTGTTAGTTGAGTAAAGCACTAAATACACATAAAAAAAAAAATATATATATATTTTGATTCAACATAGCATAAATAATGATAATAGATGGGCATCAATAGATAGATGGGGTTTAAAAAATGTATATTGAAAAATGAAATGATACTCAAAATATAAAACTAAACATCGTCTGAATGATTGAGTGAGTCATTCAGTCTCAATTTGTTCAAAAACGTAACACAGATTCATTCAGGAACGAAGCACCGCTATGTGTTGCTGAAGACGCATAACAGTTCTGCTGTGGCTTTGTTTGAAATATTTTCATTTGTGAAACTGAGAAAAACAGACAATACTATACTGTGTCTAAAATTTCACATAACATTAACTTATTTATTGAGCTATTGTATAAAATCAATATCATATTTGCAATCGTGCAGATATTCGGGAAAAAATTATGTTATTTTTTTACATAATCGCACCAATTAAAAAGTTAAATAGACAGTAGGTAGACAATTACTTTTATTAGATATTGCATCTGAATAAATGTTTAGAGATTATCAAAATGTTTATTTGAAGTGTCAGTTTTTGCATTATGATTTGTCAAACCTGAACACACACACATACATTGAGAGAAAAGCCATATCTGCGTATATTCCGAAAAGATTGATGAAACGTCGTGCTCAGCAAATAAGCAAATAAGTAAGTTCTTGCTTCATGATATTAGTAGTTAAGGATAAAAGACTCGAGTTGTGTTTAAAATATTCAATAGTCCTTCTTGTCGAGTTGAGTCAAGTCTGAAATAATTTCAGGTCAAGTCTGGAGCCGAGTCTGAAGTCTATTGAAATACGACTCGAGTCAGAGTCACTAACTCGAGTGCCCGGGATTGGTCCAATGAGAACTGATTGATTATTTCAACCACTATTCTCAAAGTAAATGAAGTCAATGAAACTAAAACTAAAGATCCTGCCATTTTACAATGAAAAATTTAAAGATGGCACTCACAAATCTAGTTTACTTTTCACTCATACGTTAAATGCTTTACTGAAAACAGGCTAGTAAATTGTTTATCAAGCTACAAGAACTTTTTGTACCACATACCAATTCACTTAATTTGGACGTGCGATAAAAACTAGTTTGTTTCTGTTACAAATTACTTTAAAGAGGCATTCAAACTCTGAAAGCGATTATACCACTGCACGTTGCCAACTGAATCGCTAGCACTTTACCATCTGCTCTCTTATTGGTATAATAGTATCATTACCATTTGCATAAAATTGAACTCTCAAACTGCCTCAAATCGCCAACTTTCACAATTAATGACCTTTGGTCACTCTGAAGCTGCAAATCACAGTTGGACGTCCACTAACCATATCACACAGACATCACAAGATAGCAATTAATGGGAAGTAGAAGAAGTTATGAATGAAATGTAGAGGAAGTTACACTCCTTTCACAACATAAAGAGACAAAAACAAAGCAATAACCAGAGAAATGTTGACTTACCTAATTGACAAGTTGAAACAGATGATGTCAGGGAACATAGAATAGAAAAAAGAAATAAAAGGTATCACTTACAACTGTATTGTACTTTGTAAACATTCATAAAGAGATAAGGGTGGTTCATATTCACTCTAAAAGTGCTAGAAGAGAAATATGAAGGGGTGGTGGGATACCGAAAAAGAAGATTGTCATGTTAGGTGCCACCAGTGGTAGTACAACAATCAATCACAACAGCAAAGATGCAACATTGTGAGGGAACTACCACACCTCCTCGACAAACTGCAAACCAAAGTGTTTGGATTAGTAGAGTACACCCTGAATCACAAGGTTAATGGGTGGGGGGGGGGTGTATTGCTCGTTTACACAGTTGATCATTCGTTGTGGAAGAAACACCCAAGCAAAACCAAGCCAGCCCACTTTGAGCGAACCCTGACCCTTGGGTCCAGCTGATGGGGTGAAGTGTTAGTTATTGCAGTGTGCAGTTTAATCACTCAAGCCCAGGCTTGGAATCCACTCAGCCATGCATTACGTGGATCCACTTCCCAAACGTCAACGGAACAAACCTTCCAATGTGAAGGGCGGTTCTGCGGCGAACTCCCGAGGTTCGGCAAAACTAGGGAAGAACGGCGGAGCGGCCGGATTTAGACCAGAATTCTGGAGAGAGGGCAACTTTGCTTCAGGGGAGGTTGGACTCTTTGATGAGGACAACCCAGATGACTTCTTGCCTAGTTTGGACTTTGGTTCCTTTGGAGCTTTGCTCTTTGGCGAAGGCAGAGGTGCAGGAACTGGGACTGAGGTCTCAAAGGCAACACCTTCAAGATCAAAGGGTTGATTGTGGTTATTAAGAGACCATGCCGGTCCAGATGGAGAAAACGGGGGTGCCGAGATCAGTGCTTCCATCGGTGGTATAAAACAAGTGCTTCCAGGAGTGGACGTCTGGGGTTCCTTTAATGGCGACTCTTGGGTGCCCATGGAAGCGGTGTAGGTGTGATCTTGTCCAAACATAGCTTCCTCAAAGGCTCCACCTGGAGAGATGAAAGGCTGAGTGTCGTTGAGATTGCAAGCATGAGAATTTTCTGTTTCCATGATGATATCGTGGAATCCGAATGACGTGGACAAGGGGTGTTGGGGAGATAAATCGGGGGCTTGACCGGGAGACTTTGGAGAGGGCATTGCAGGTTTAAGATGCGCTGTGGATGGTGGGGAAGTGGCTGTGAGGGACAGAAGATCTTGGGTAAGAGACAAAGGAATGAGACTCCCATCGGTGTAGTCCTCAGAAAGTGAAACAAGACCGCTGTCGACTTCAAGGAGTGACTGGGAAATATCAGTTGCGAACTCCTGCGGCACACAGGCTGAAGCAGGGACAAAGGGCTCGGCATGGATCGCCCATTCCTCGGGAATCTTCTTACGGCTTTTCGGCTTCTTGACTCTCCCACCAAAGCGGCTTCCATCTTCCCAACCTCCATCTCGGTCACATTCCTTACACGGGGACGGCTGATTGAGACTGTCGGATAAAGCACTTTCGCTCTGCATTTCCATGGGGAAGTCGTACACCTCGTCCCTGGGTCTCCGTTTCTTTTTCTTCTTTTCCTTCTTACAATCTGATCCTTCACCTTCCCTTTCCTCTGCATCTCCTGCCCCGCTATCTCTTGGGGACCACTGAGGGTCGGCCGTGTCATGTGGTCTCTCTACCAGAGGACCGGTATGACGACTGATAACAGTGGAAACGCTGGGCGTGAAGGGCAGGTCAGATGGAATGCTGGCCTCATCGGACCAGCGGTCACCAAAGACACCTCGTATGCAAAGAAGAATGGAAATTAGAACAGCACTAACTCCCTTTTCTGCTCTCTCACACATATACACACAAATACACAAACTTATCAATCACCCCTCACACTCTCTAATAGGCTTATATGGTATACCTTACAACCTGGAAAGATCAAAATCAAAAATGTTTAACATCTTCTGAGATGCTAACCAATATGTACATGTACCACAAGATAGTGGATAGTAATAGCATGCATTATTTTTAGTTTTATAAATGGATAGTTGCAGCCATGAATGCTGATTGTTCAATACAATATTTCAATTATACTACCAGATTTTTTTTTTGTTTCAAGTGAAAAGAAGATTGCAGTGTGGCCTCTTTTATAATTCTGCTGTAGATTTGCACAAAGCAGACTGAGCAACTGAGGTCAAGCATAATTCATTTGTGTACAAGGTCTAGGCCGCTCTGCCAGAAGTAACGAGCAGATGATTTGTGGGGTTTGAATTTGCACAGTAACACAGTAATGCAAGATGCATTACAAGTAATGGCAAGACTGACTGACCCACATATCTGTGTCCTTGAACAGGGAATGTTCCCAGTTTTGCTAATGTTCTGGCAAGGTCCTCTCAAAGTTATGATCAAATATTCTTTAAGTAACATTAACAGAATGGCCAAAAAAGTTTTTAAAACTGAATGTTTTGAGCATTCAGAAATACTGTTTTGAAATTAATAGGAACATTAGCAAAACATTCTCAGAACATTTTTCTTAGCTGGGATAGTCTACAACATGAAGTGTGTTGCTCCCGACGGTCTGTCCTGATATGACACGCTCAGATAATTCACACAGACGGATCTGTGCTTTTTAGACTGATGGGGGTGAACGTGAGAGTGCAATGCATTATGGGAAACACTCCATCTGTGACTGCTGAAGGGATAGTTCTCCCAAAAATGAAAATCCTGTCATCATTTACTCACCTTCAAGTTGTTCCAAACCTGTATGAGTTTTTGTGTTCTGTTGAACGCAAAAGAAGATGTGAAGAATGTTGGGAACCAAACAGTTGACGGTAGCCATTGACTTCCATAGTAATGCTACCGTCAACTATTTGGTTCCCAACATTCTTCAAAATAAAACTCATACACGCAAATGTATATACGAGACAGATACAAATATTAAATTTGCTATTATAAGTATGCTTATGATGTTATCACCTAATTTCCAGCTGGGTGATTTCATGATCTGGCACTTGATAACTGACTCATGCATGAGTTAATATGACTCTACAGGTCTGACCCTCCATCTGGTAGGTGTGTAACACTGTTTGCACATCAACAACCAGCCCTGAGCATCAAGCCAGGCAGAATATGGTGCTTGAGCTTGATATAAACCAGCGGCATGACTTTGGGTCTCAGCTGCAGCTACTAACCCCATACAGCTGTGGAGGCCTAAAGGCCCCTGGGATACCAGAATGGATGGCTTTGACTAGTTTTGACAACTGATAATGTAACTCAGTCTATCACCAGTTATAGTGCCCCCCAGTGGACAGCCTAAGCTTTAATTACTGATAGATTAGTAATTTGCTCCACAGGGATTTCTATAGGAATCCCATAATCCCTGATACAAACCACATGGGAAGAACATGAGGGAAATGCATACTAAGGGGATGTACAGTATTTGAAGACGATTACATGCTATGAAACATTGTCATGGTATTTGTGCAGATCTTTGTTCTCTACCTGCAGATGTGTCCTGTGGGCTCTTGGGTGTGGTGGCTGCCAGGGGTTCAGACGGTATTTTGGGGGCTTCGGTGGCCTGAGTAGCTGGCGGCTCCTGCACTTCAGCCACACCAGACGGTCTTTCTGTCTGGAAAGGAGCAGCACCTGTGATCACCGCTGACATTACGCTAGGCTGAGAGAAACCTATGGGTTCAAAGACATTCAGAAAGAATACATTACATATTTAATTCATTATGCCATGTATTTGGCTCCAGAACGTGAAATGACAGACACAATATCTAAAGAGTAGATAAGTTGATAAGAATAATAAATATTATTATTATTATTATTCAGTAAATAGTGCTAATACTACTACTAAATTATTATTAATAATAAATTATAAAAAATTATTAATAAACTAGTTATAAAAACAATAAATAAATAATAAAAGATTTAGAAGATTCTACAGTAATAAAACATTTATTATTATTACTTTAAATACTACTGCTAATACTACTACTACTACTAAATTATTATTAAGAATTATTATTAGTAGTAGTATTAGTGGAAGTAGTAATACAGTAGTTGGTTTTATAATATTAGTGTTATAGGATTTATAGTTTTAATTTGATATTAAAATTTTAAAAAGCAATAAATTATTTATAAAAAGAATAAATAAATAAACAAATAATAAAATATTTAGATTCTACAGTTGAAGATTCTACGGTAATAAAACATTTATTATTATTATAACTTCTTTAAATACTCCTGCTAATACTACTACTACTAACAATAACAACAACGATATGTATTTTTATTAATAATAGTAGTAGTAGTAGTAATATAGCAGATAGACGTATAATATTAACATCATTAATTTGCAAATAAAATAATAAAATACTAAATTAAATATAATAAAATATTTATAAAAATAATAAAAAATAAATCATAATTTTTAATTAAGCACATTACATTTATGAAATATTAAATAAATACTTGGCAACCTACTTGGCAAATATATAATAGACCCCTCCTTATTACAGTAATGAGAAAGGTTTAAGAAAATGTACTTAATTGTCATAAAAAAAAAATGTCACAAAGTAAAAAAAACCTTAATGGTCAAAAACAGGCTTTTCAAAGTAATATATATAACTTTGAAAAATATATATATTTGTATGTATATATATTAATTTATTTATATATTTTTTGGATACTGAAGTGAAATACAATCCAGACATGTTCTTGACAGGTTAATTTAACATTCTCCTGCATTTTCAAAGGTTTCCACTATCAGCTGAGATGCTGATGCATCTGTAACATCTGTATCTATGATCTATGCATGTATCTGTCATACACGTTCATCAGATTGGACACATGTATGCTTCTGTACGACATGAGGTATGAGTCTGTAACAGGTGGTTAAATCCACCGTCAGACACGAACCGCGCTGAATTCTGATGTGAGCGTGACTCATCACCTCCCAAGAGCCCCTTCAAACCAGCGCCATCATCAGCTATTGTCTTTCCACAGAGAAACAGGCCTGTTCATTTACCCTGCTAATGAATTCACACTCATTCTCATTACTAGCATTACTACTAATGCGGCCCATTAGAGCGCAGAATAAAAGCGCCAGGTGATATCAAATCAAATCTTTATTCATCAGCACATGATGGAGTTTATGTATGTGACTTTCAACATGATGTTGCCACACAATGACACCATGAACCTATGAAAGTTTCCCCAACATCAATAACCAATATAACCAGTAGCTACGGCAGATAGATGTGCATCACATTCAAAAACAGGAATCACAGGAGGAGTAATCTGAGATCTGCAGGGGTGATTAGAGGTGTTGTTTTGCTGGACACACAATTTTAGAAAACCTAATTAATGGCCGGAGAAAGATTCAACAAGATGACACTGAAGAAATAAAAGCGTGTAATTAACGGACGGTCCGGCCTCAAGCAACTAAATCACATTAGAATAATGATTTTCAAAGCTCTGCTCTCTATATATAACCACCCCAAAATTAAATTACTAAATATGCAGTCAAAAGTATTTACTAATTCACTATTTAAAAAAATTAAAATTATATTATATATTGTGATATATTTTAATATTTAATACTGTGATATTGTATGTTATCTATTGCAGTGTTTAATATTTAAATATTTTTAAATATTTTATTTTAATTAATTATGAAAAAAATTAATTAATGTATAATGTATATACACCACCAGTCACAAGTTAGGACTAACTAAGACTCTTATGCACACCAAGGCTTTATTTATTTGATCAAAAATACAGTAAAACAGATATTAATATTAGTAGTGGTAGTATTTACAGTGTAATAATATTTTAAATAAATTATTAATAAACATTGTTGTTAATTATTATTATTATTCATTTGTTTTTAAAATTTAAATATGAATATTGTTCATAAAATATAAAATGTAACATATGTAGCGTCTCGACCAATCTGACACACTAATTTTAATTTG
>NW_015505900.1:569601-575297 GCF_001515645.1 Sinocyclocheilus grahami
TTAATTATTCATATTTCCCCATGAGCTGATTCGCTACACATATATTAATCAAAATAATAAATTATTAAATTACTGTAAATATTACTGCTAAAACTACTACTGCTACAACTATATTTTTATTAATACAAATATTTATAAAATATTTAATAATAAAAAGATTCTACAGTAGAATATTCTAATTAAAAAACTATTTATTAATAGTATTAAACTATTTATTAAATATATTATTATTATTATTATTATTATCATCATCATTATTATATAAAATAAATATAAATGTATAACAATTCACCACCTTCAATATAACATTTCTGGCAAATTGCAAACTATGATTGGGGCTGGAATGATGCCAGAGGTTTTGGACTCTCATTATGAGTGCGATCACCTGTGAACGCTGCCATCGGGCTGCTGTCCATCATCTGCGGAGGGCTGGACTGTGAGCTCCACTGAGCAGGAAAAGCAGACACTGAGTCTAGAGAGACACAGAGTTGAGTTCAGAGATGAACAACAGGGCGTGCCGTACGAGTACACAGATGCTGCGCTGCATTTCAATGAGAGAAGAGAAGTGACGAGTGTTTTCTAAGAGGCTGTACAGAGACAAAACAAGACGCCACGAGAAGCTGGTTATTACTAGTGAAAGCAAACAGACAGATGTATATGTTCATGCTCATGTCATTTATCAAAGAACACAGCAACAGTCAGCCAGTCCTTGTGCTCCTGGGATTCACCTGCTGGACCAAAAAAAACTAAAAAAGAGGTGAAAAATCCCACAGAAGCACATTGGAGGAGGACTGGAAGATCGCAGGCACTCTAGACAGGAAGATAACACATCATGTCAGCTAGTTTCAAAACATCAATTTAGTAAGAAATAGTCACTGTTAACACGATGCATATTGCACACAAAACTGGAAAACACTTTCTCCATCTGGCTGATTTTGGCTGACTTCTGTGAGTAACAACAACAGATACAATGAACTTAACACTGGATTTACATTTACATTCATTCATTCATTTAGGAGACACTTTTATCCAAAGCAACTTACAAAGCGATGCATGCTAAAGAAAGCAAGTTATTGCCATGTCATAAAATCTTTAAAAGATGTTCAGAATTTAACTTCAGGCAGCAGGTAAACTATAAATTCATAATTTATCAACTAAAATCAAATTTATAATATTAACAAAAACTAAAAATAAATCAATCACACTAAAATAAAACTCTGCATGTACATAAATTCTGATCCAATTATGTCTATGTTGCACTGTATGTTTTCCATGCTGGTCTATTATTGCCATTTAATCTATTTCACAAAATAATCCTGCCTTTAAATGACAAAAACAAAGCATCAGTCAGATCAGACACAGTCTCTTCTTGACTACAGTAATCTGCATTGTGGATCTTCTTAGCTCTGGTAACGCTGAGTCGACGATTAAAGTGGAAACTGAACCCACCTGATAGTAAGTCTGTCCCAAACGTCTGATGTGGCGTCTCTTTCCGTGGGGTCAGCGGATTCACGGTGCCTGTAAAACAAACATGAAATGATCTTTCCGCTCTGATTACAGACTCTAAAACCATGCCTTCAACTCACCTGCTCCATTTCAAACACACAGCACGCTATTTCTATGCACACGTGAACACACAGCCCGATTCGGGTAAAGCGCAGAGCTCCAGCGGGTCTCTGACTGGCACGCTGTGAGCTCATGGTCCCGTCTGGGAGGGGAACCTCCTGACTCAATCCAGGCCGGCAGCCTGATCCAAAGTGGCGGTTCTGGACTCCCACAAACCCCCTCCTCAGACGGGCCGGCGGCTCGGAGCGGCTGACGCTGAGAAGACTCGACAGGAGCGAAGCCAAAGTCACCGCGGCTCTGTGAGGACCACGAACCCAAACAGAGCAGCGTTTGGTCCGGACCTCCGGGTGGGATGCTGTCGACGGGTTAGAGGGGGTTCAGTTCGGTTTACCCGCTGTCTGTGCTCTCGAGCCAAAATCAAGACAGTCATGAGGCAGATCTCACCCACAGACATCACAAGCCATATTAACTGCATGAAATAAATCAGGCAAGCACTGTATCTGCGCACAAAATCAGACTGACGGCTTCTTTGCAAAAGGGAAAATGCATCATTTAAGTTCCTTTATTTCATGGAACGCATGAAATCTAGCTTATTTTGTATTTTGTCTTCACAAAAGCAGCTTGAAAAAGTTCAGAGAAAAAAAAAAAAGTTCAATATGCCTCATGCATTATAATGCCTTTTATGAAATTTAAGTTTTCATTAACTGAAATACCATTCAAAGGTTTGGGGTAAGAATTTATTTACAAGGCTGCATTAAATTGATCAGAAGTGCCAGTAAAGACATTTATAATGTTACAAAAGATTTCTATTTCAAATGAATGATGATCTTTTGAACTTTCTATTCATCTGTGAATCCTGAAAAATAAAATGTATCACAGTTTCCACAGAAATATTGTGCAGCACGACTGTTTTCAACATTGATAATAATCAGAAATGTTTCTCGAGCAGCAGATCAGCATATTATACTGATTTCTGAAGATCATGTGACACTGAAGACTGGAGTAATGATGCTGAAAATACAGCTGCACATCACAGGAATAAATTACAGTTTAAAATATATATTCACATAGAAAACAGCTATTTTAAATTGCAATAATATTTCACAATTTTCGACTGTATTTTAGATCAAATAAATGCAGCCTTTGTGAGCAGAAGAGACTCTTTCAGAAATATTTAAAAATCTCACCGGCCCCCAAACTTCAATTTAAACATGCGACACATTTGCATCATTGACACAAAAACATCTCTGATTTGCACACTGAATATTTACTACAGAGAATGATGCATGAGATGCAGAAGAGATGCGTGCTGCATATTCAGAGGAAAACAACTCATCCTGTCAGCTCTGGTTTATAAAACTAACCCTGTCGTTTCTGTTGAGCCGGTCAAGCCTTTAACCATGTCTGTTCGCTCAGTTTAATTCATCGGACGATAGTATTTACATAAACTGCTCACTTTAGACAAAACTAGATGCTGTAGAGAACTAAAGATGTCACAAGTGTGAGACAATTAATGTGTTCATCTAAATAAATGACCAGCATTCACTGTTGCCTCAAAAGTCTCAGTCAGTAAAGAAGAGATGTTTTTTTGGTCGGTTAAGGTGAGTTATAGTGCTGGGCGGTATACCGGTTCATACCGAATACCGGTGTATGTCGCTTAAACAACGTTGGGAACGCGACACTGTTTGAAAGGGGTCTCTTTTCACTGTTGCACTGTGGTGAGGGAGCAGCTGTATGTGTTACTAAGCGTGAAAGTTCAGAAACTGAAGCTGTAGAACTAATAGAACGTGATGACACAGAAGAACTCATCCACAATATCCACACTGACCTCCACAAATATCCAGCGCCCGCTGCCATCAGCTCCCGCGTCTCACACACACCAGCGCCACTTTAGCACTAGATTTAGCAACTTTCAGACCCTTTTAGCGACTTTTTTCAATCTAATATTCATACTGACAAACCTAGCCACTTTTCTGGATAAAGCTTAGCTATGGTTCAGTTGGAAGATTTCGCCAGTGCTGTCCCGCGAACGATATTCAACAAATATCAGACTGAGCAATCACATCTCATTGCACAAAACTATCAGTGTTCACAAAAAGATGAAGAACTACAGATTATGCATAATAAAGGGAATTGCTCACAGCATGCTGAGAAGAACTGCCTCGAGAATTATTGCTGAAATCAAGACAAAGATGATGATGACAAGAAGGAAAAACAAGAATATGATGATGAGGAAGCAGATGAAAAGGAAGAGGAGGAAGATGGAAATCAACAAAAATATCAAGCAGCAGCAGAAGAAGATGAGAAAAAGGAGAAAGAGGATGAGGAAAAAGAGGAAAAAGATAATGATGATGATGATAAGGACAAGGAAGAGGAAGATGAAGAATTACAAAAAACTAAATATAAGGAAGGTGCAGAAGTGGAAGAGGAAGGCAATGAGGAAGAGGAGGAATAACAACAATAACAAAAACAAGAAGAGGATGAATAAGATGAGGAAGAGGAGGAAGAAAATGAGGAAACGTGGGAAGAATAATGAAAACAAAAACAAGAGGGAAAAGAAAAGATGAGAAAGTAGATGAACAAAAAGAGGAAGATGATGAGAAAGAAGATGAGGATGTACATGACAAAGAAGAGGAAGATGAAGATTCACAAAAACAATCAAAAACAAGATGATGAGGAAGAGGAAGATAAGGAAGGAGGAGGAATAGCAACAATACCAAAAACAACAAGAGGAAAAGAGGAGGATGAAGACAATGACGAAGAGCAACAATAAAAACAAAAACAAGAGGAAAAATTAGATGAGGAAGAATAAGAAAGAAAAGGAGAAACAAGATAATTAGGGAGAGGAAGAGGAGGATGAAGATGAGGAAGAACAACAATAAAAACAAAAACAAGAGGAAAAAGAAGATGAGGAAGAAGAAAATGAGGTATAAAAAGAGGACAAAGATAATGAGGAAGAATAATAACAACAACAAAAACAAGATGAAGATGGTGAAGAAAAAATACCAAAAGAACATGAACATGAGGAAGAGGAAGAGGAGGAAAAAATGAAGATAGTAGATTAAACTCTTATTTCAGAAGAAAGGAATAACATTGAGGGAAACCCTGCTTTCCATGATACACTCCCTTGAATAATATAAAAACAAACAGGTTTGGACTTGAACAGAGCGAGATCTAGTGAACACGGTAAACACGGTAATGAGGAAGACGAGTGTGTGTGTGTGTGTGTGTGTGTGTGTGTCCTCAGTCTGACCCCACAGAAGCTCAGAGACGCTCCTCATCTGCCCTCCACCGCAGGAGGCCCAAAACCGCTGCTCCATCAGTGCTAACGGCTTACACGTGATTTAAACACATCACACATCTCCAAAAGACCAATCCTAAACTGACCTCAGTTCAGATTACTCAACGAAAACAACTAATGCTGAATTAAGAGCTGCGAGACGAGACGAGAAGCTGTAGAGCTTTACTCACATATTACTGCAAATACTGAACCAGATCAACAAACACTCGCACCGACTGAAATTATGTAACCGTATATTTACTTTAAACGGCTCATAACATTCATCTTTCAGCAGTGTTTTTTCAGAGAATGACCCATTTTTGACAAACATCTGCACTCATATTTAAATTAATTGGTTATCAGCTCTCTGTAAAAAAAAAAATAATAAAAAAAAAAATATATATATATATATATTAGGGATGCACCGATGTATCGGCCGATTTTTCCTCACTTTACAACCATCGGCTATATAAGGAAAAAGGTCGATATAACAAACCGATGGTTTATTAATTAACTGCGTGAAGGCACTGAGCTGTATAACGTCTGTTGCATAATCCTAGCGCTGCTGTCTGCACTTTAATGCTAATCAAATAACAAAAGACAAAAGATCGTACACTATTCTTGACTAAATAACTTTTGTAACTTTGATAAGTGTAGCGGACCTCATCTGAATGATGACCAAAACTTTACTGATGTTTTATTACGTTTATTGCATCCTTTTTCACGCCAAAAAAATAAACAAAACACATTAAACTCTCTCTCTGTCGCATTATCATCAACATACAGCGAATTACACAAAATACTTATTACAACTAACAGTAAACAAATATATACAGATCTCATGCCTTTT